>NW_027671195.1:0-7146 GCF_964165515.1 Mesoplodon bidens
GAAGAAGAAGTAGTGAGACCAACTTGAGGGGCTTTCTCCTGGCACATTCCATTCTAAATTCCAATCTAGAACACGACTTCCATTGAGGCTCTGTTGCCCTAGTAACCAGATTTGGTAAGGGAGAACTGCTGCCACCTTGTGGCCGTTTCACACAACAGCAGCTTTAATCCCAGCGCTCATGGTCAGTTGATATTCAAAATCATTGCAGGCCTGTAAATGACACCTGCCCTGAAAACAAATCCTGGGGTCACATATCGACCGAAAAATTCAAAGGACGCCCATATTTCAAAACGACCGTTTCAAAAGGCATATTTTACGCACATTAGTGTTCTGCTTCTTTTTCTTTCTTTCTTTCTTTCTTTGTTAAAAAAACAGGAATGGAAAAAGGCATCCCTCAGAATGGGCGAAAATATTTGCAAACGAATCAATGGACAAAGGTTTAATCTCCAACATATATAAAGAGCTCATGCAGCTTAATATTAAAACAACAAACAACCCAATACAAAAATGGGCAGAAGATCTAAAGAGACGTTTCTTCAAAGAAGACACAGAGACGGCCAAGACGCACATGAAAAGCTGCTCAACATCACTAATTATTAGAGAAATGCAAATCAAAACTACAATGAGGGATCACCTCACACCTGTTAGAATCGGCATCATCAGAAAATCTACAACCAACAAACTCTGGGGAGGGTGTGGACAAAAGGAACCCTCTTCCACCATTGGTGGGAATGTAAATTGATACAGTGTCTATGGACAACAGTATGGAGTTTCGTTAAAAAAACTTGAAATAGAATTACCATATGATCCAGCAATCCTACTTCTGGGCATATACCAGAGAAAACCATAAATCAAAAAGGCACATTCACCACAAGGGTCATTGCAGCACTATTGACAATAGCCAGGTAATGGAAGCAACCTAAATACCCACAGACAGACGAATGGATAAAGATGTGGTACATATATAAAATGGAATATTACTCAGCCATAAGAAGGAATGAAACTGGGTCATTTGTAGAGACGTCGATGGATCTAGAGACTGTCATACAGAATGAAGTAAGTCAGAAAGAGAAAAACAAATATTGTATATTAATGCATATATGTGGAACCTAGACAAATGGTACAGATGAACTGGTTTGCAGGGAAGAAATAGAGACACAGAGGGAGAGAACAAACGTATGGACACCAAGTGTGGGAAGCCATGGGGTGGCGGTGGTGGGATGAGTCGGGAGATTGGGATTGACCTGTATACATGTATATGCATAAAATACATAACTAATAATAACCTGCTGTATAAAAAAATAAATAAAATTACATTTCAAAATTTTATAAAATAAAATTTAAAAATAGAAAAAAGGTCTTCCCTTCACACAGATGTATTTATATGAATGAACTATTGCCATGCTTATATCAATAAATACACAAAAGAGGAATAAAACCTAACTTGAACCAAAAAGGAAAAAATACCTGAACCCACCAGTTATACAGAGGAAAACCCTATCAGGGCACTTGCTCCAGCGGTAAACAATTCTGAAATTGGTCAGAGGTGGGGAATCATCTCCCGTACAGCCAGCAGCCCACCCCCCATGCAAGGAGCGTCCTCATTGCAAATCTGGGGGACAATGCCGAGGCATCTGTGAGTAAACGTGAGCAGAGCCCCAGGCCAGCTGCTGCTGAACTGTTCCCACCCTTCCCAGGTAAAACACCTGAATATGTACAAGGGCTTGAAAGCCTAGAGGAAGGGCCGTGGAGCCACACCAGCGGCAGCACGCAGGCCAACTTGGTGCCTGCAGGACAGCCAGGATGGTCCTGGCCCCGGGTGCTCTTCTAGAAGCTTTCCATTGCCCTGCCTGAGATACCCTTCCTGTCCAGGCCCCCACTGCTTTTTTCCTTCCTCACCTCTGTCCGGAGAGAAATTCCAGCGGAAGGTATGGGTGACACATCCTCTTCTTTACAGGTGGCAGCCTGGCAACCCCTGCAGAAAGTCCAGCAGAGCCCCACTCACAACGGGCCACCCACAAAGCCGTGGCCCCTCACTCCCTCCCACCAGCACAGCCCCGAGACTGCTGACGGGGCAGAGAATATGGAGTCAGGCACAGCTTCAGGGGCTATTGCTGCCTGGAGCGCTGTTTATATTGACCTCAACCCAGGCACACCTGAGGAGGGCCGGCCGGCAGGTTCAGGCTGCCCAGGTCAGCTAATCCTCAGCCCTCAGGGAATCACACTGTTGAAAATGGACCTCACTAAGGCAGAGTAGAAGCCAAGGAATAAAAGGACACAATGCCATTTGCAGCACTGTAGATGTGTCTAGAGGTAATCACGTGACTTGTAGTAAGTCAGAAAGTGAAAGACACATATCATATCATATCACTTATAGGTGTTACCTAAAAACGGATACCAGGGCAGATATTTCCACGGAGAAGGACAATCACAGATTCATTAAACAAACTTATGGTTCACCAATGGAAAGGCGTGAGGATTGGTTTCATTACGATATTGGGGTTAACAGACATTCAAACGCAGGTGACATATATAATCACCAAAGACCTATGGAATACCAAGAGAAGACGACTCAACATCCTGTCATAACGTACATGGGAAAAGGATCCCAGGAAGAACAGACATATGTGTATGTGTAAAAGAAGCACATCTTCCACACCTACCACAAGCCAAACATTGTAATCACACTTGCTGTAATCAAAAATAAAAAATTAAATTAAAAACACGAAGAAGAAGTAGTGAGACCAACTTGAGGGGCTTTCTCCTGGCACATTCCATTCTAAATTCCAATCTAGAACACGACTTCCATTGAGGCTCTGTTGCCCTAGTAACCAGATTTGGTAAGGGAGAACTGCTGCCACCTTGTGGCCGTTTCACACAACAGCAGCTTTAATCCCAGCGCTCATGGTCAGTTGATATTCAAAATCATTGCAGACCTGTAAATGACACCTGCCCTGAAAACAAATCCTGGGGTCACATATCGACCGAAAAATTCAAAGGACGCCCATATTTCAAAACGACCGTTTCAAAAGGCATATTTTACGCACATTAGTGTTCTGCTTCTTTTTCTTTCTTTCTTTCTTTCTTTGTTAAAAAAACAGGAATGGAAAAAGGCATCCCTCAGAATGGGCGAAAATATTTGCAAACGAATCAATGGACAAAGGTTTAATCTCCAACATATATAAAGAGCTCATGCAGCTTAATATTAAAACAACAAACAACCCAATACAAAAATGGGCAGAAGATCTAAAGAGACGTTTCTTCAAAGAAGACACAGAGACGGCCAAGACGCACATGAAAAGCTGCTCAACATCACTAATTATTAGAGAAATGCAAATCAAAACTACAATGAGGGATCACCTCACACCTGTTAGAATCGGCATCATCAGAAAATCTACAACCAACAAACTCTGGGGAGGGTGTGGACAAAAGGAACCCTCTTCCACCATTGGTGGGAATGTAAATTGATACAGTGTCTATGGACAACAGTATGGAGTTTCGTTAAAAAAACTTGAAATAGAATTACCATATGATCCAGCAATCCTACTTCTGGGCATATACCAGAGAAAACCATAAATCAAAAAGGCACATTCACCACAAGGGTCATTGCAGCACTATTGACAATAGCCAGGTAATGGAAGCAACCTAAATACCCACAGACAGACGAATGGATAAAGATGTGGTACATATATAAAATGGAATATTACTCAGCCATAAGAAGGAATGAAACTGGGTCATTTGTAGAGACGTCGATGGATCTAGAGACTGTCATACAGAATGAAGTAAGTCAGAAAGAGAAAAACAAATATTGTATATTAATGCATATATGTGGAACCTAGACAAATGGTACAGATGAACTGGTTTGCAGGGAAGAAATAGAGACACAGAGGGAGAGAACAAACGTATGGACACCAAGTGTGGGAAGCCATGGGGTGGCGGTGGTGGGATGAGTCGGGAGATTGGGATTGACCTGTATACATGTATATGCATAAAATACATAACTAATAATAACCTGCTGTATAAAAAAATAAATAAAATTACATTTCAAAATTTTATAAAATAAAATTTAAAAATAGAAAAAAGGTCTTCCCTTCACACAGATGTATTTATATGAATGAACTATTGCCATGCTTATATCAATAAATACACAAAAGAGGAATAAAACCTAACTTGAACCAAAAAGGAAAAAATACCTGAACCCACCAGTTATACAGAGGAAAACCCTATCAGGGCACTTGCTCCAGCGGTAAACAATTCTGAAATTGGTCAGAGGTGGGGAATCATCTCCCGTACAGCCAGCAGCCCACCCCCCATGCAAGGAGCGTCCTCATTGCAAATCTGGGGGACAATGCCGAGGCATCTGTGAGTAAACGTGAGCAGAGCCCCAGGCCAGCTGCTGCTGAACTGTCCCCACCCTTCCCAGGTAAAACACCTGAATATGTACAAGGGCTTGAAAGCCTAGAGGAAGGGCCGTGGAGCCACACCAGCGGCAGCACGCAGGCCAACTTGGTGCCTGCAGGACAGCCAGGATGGTCCTGGCCCCGGGTGCTCTTCTAGAAGCTTTCCATTGCCCTGCCTGAGATACCCTTCCTGTCCAGGCCCCCACTGCTTTTTTCCTTCCTCACCTCTGTCCGGAGAGAAATTCCAGCGGAAGGTATGGGTGACACATCCTCTTCTTTACAGGTGGCAGCCTGGCAACCCCTGCAGAAAGTCCAGCAGAGCCCCACTCACAACGGGCCACCCACAAAGCCGTGGCCCCTCACTCCCTCCCACCAGCACAGCCCCGAGACTGCTGACGGGGCAGAGAATATGGAGTCAGGCACAGCTTCAGGGGCTATTGCTGCCTGGAGCGCTGTTTATATTGACCTCAACCCAGGCACACCTGAGGAGGGCCGGCCGGCAGGTTCAGGCTGCCCAGGTCAGCTAATCCTCAGCCCTCAGGGAATCACACTGTTGAAAATGGACCTCACTAAGGCAGAGTAGAAGCCAAGGAATAAAAGGACACAATGCCATTTGCAGCACTGTAGATGTGTCTAGAGGTAATCACGTGACTTGTAGTAAGTCAGAAAGTGAAAGACACATATCATATCATATCACTTATAGGTGTTACCTAAAAACGGATACCAGGGCAGATATTTCCACGGAGAAGGACAATCACAGATTCATTAAACAAACTTATGGTTCACCAATGGAAAGGCGTGAGGATTGGTTTCATTACGATATTGGGGTTAACAGACATTCAAACGCAGGTGACATATATAATCACCAAAGACCTATGGAATACCAAGAGAAGACGACTCAACATCCTGTCATAACGTACATGGGAAAAGGATCCCAGGAAGAACAGACATATGTGTATGTGTAAAAGAAGCACATCTTCCACACCTACCACAAGCCAAACATTGTAATCACACTTGCTGTAATCAAAAATAAAAAATTAAATTAAAAACACGAAGAAGAAGTAGTGAGACCAACTTGAGGGGCTTTCTCCTGGCACATTCCATTCTAAATTCCAATCTAGAACACGACTTCCATTGAGGCTCTGTTGCCCTAGTAACCAGATTTGGTAAGGGAGAACTGCTGCCACCTTGTGGCCGTTTCACACAACAGCAGCTTTAATCCCAGCGCTCATGGTCAGTTGATATTCAAAATCATTGCAGGCCTGTAAATGACACCTGCCCTGAAAACAAATCCTGGGGTCACATATCGACCGAAAAATTCAAAGGACGCCCATATTTCAAAACGACCGTTTCAAAAGGCATATTTTACGCACATTAGTGTTCTGCTTCTTTTTCTTTCTTTCTTTCTTTGTTAAAAAAACAGGAATGGAAAAAGGCATCCCTCAGAATGGGCGAAAATATTTGCAAACGAATCAATGGACAAAGGTTTAATCTCCAACATATATAAAGAGCTCATGCAGCTTAATATTAAAACAACAAACAACCCAATACAAAAATGGGCAGAAGATCTAAAGAGACGTTTCTTCAAAGAAGACACAGAGACGGCCAAGACGCACATGAAAAGCTGCTCAACATCACTAATTATTAGAGAAATGCAAATCAAAACTACAATGAGGGATCACCTCACACCTGTTAGAATCGGCATCATCAGAAAATCTACAACCAACAAACTCTGGGGAGGGTGTGGACAAAAGGAACCCTCTTCCACCATTGGTGGGAATGTAAATTGATACAGTGTCTATGGACAACAGTATGGAGTTTCGTTAAAAAAACTTGAAATAGAATTACCATATGATCCAGCAATCCTACTTCTGGGCATATACCAGAGAAAACCATAAATCAAAAAGGCACATTCACCACAAGGGTCATTGCAGCACTATTGACAATAGCCAGGTAATGGAAGCAACCTAAATACCCACAGACAGACGAATGGATAAAGATGTGGTACATATATAAAATGGAATATTACTCAGCCATAAGAAGGAATGAAACTGGGTCATTTGTAGAGACGTCGATGGATCTAGAGACTGTCATACAGAATGAAGTAAGTCAGAAAGAGAAAAACAAATATTGTATATTAATGCATATATGTGGAACCTAGACAAATGGTACAGATGAACTGGTTTGCAGGGAAGAAATAGAGACACAGAGGGAGAGAACAAACGTATGGACACCAAGTGTGGGAAGCCATGGGGTGGCGGTGGTGGGATGAGTCGGGAGATTGGGATTGACCTGTATACATGTATATGCATAAAATACATAACTAATAATAACCTGCTGTATAAAAAAATAAATAAAATTACATTTCAAAATTTTATAAAATAAAATTTAAAAATAGAAAAAAGGTCTTCCCTTCACACAGATGTATTTATATGAATGAACTATTGCCATGCTTATATCAATAAATACACAAAAGAGGAATAAAACCTAACTTGAACCAAAAAGGAAATAATACCTGAACCCACCAGTTATACAGAGGAAAACCCTATCAGGGCACTTGCTCCAGCGGTAAACAATTCTGAAATTGGTCAGAGGTGGGGAATCATCTCCCGTACAGCCAGCAGCCCACCCCCCATGCAAGGAGCGTCCTCATTGCAAATCTGGGGGACAATGCCGAGGCATCTGTGAGTAAACGTGAGCAGAGCCCCAGGCCAGCTGCTGCTGAACTGTCCCCACCCTTCCCAGG
>NW_027671194.1:0-14855 GCF_964165515.1 Mesoplodon bidens
TGGGCTTCCTCTGGTTTTTGCAGAGATCAGACTGGTGAATTAAACAGAGATGTGATGGTGACCACCACCTCTGCACCCCACAATTTTAATGGTGACACTAATTTCACTCTCTCACTTAGGATGTAATAATTGGTTTTCATTTACTACCTTGACTTGGGTGCAATTTCACAGCTTCCTTACACTGATGGGTCTTACCCACAGGACTGGAAACCAAAATGAGGTTATTGCAGCTGCTAAATATATCAGTCCCAAATATACATGTGGGTACTGGAGACATGATCCCTGTGAGCCACACTTGAGTCAAGATGCCCCTGACCCCGTTAGACCCCACTTTAATGGGGTGACCATTTTGACCCTTTGGGTTTCCGTGAGCCAATCAATGTCAATGCTTTATTACTGGTCCAGGTTTCCTCATTTTCTCCTCAAGTAAATGACAGACTACTAAAAAAAAAAAAAACAGTAGTATGTTTAAACTTATTTATTCTATCTCTAAAATTTGTATCATAGAGAAAATGTCACCTTCTCTTATGTCAGGATGGCTTATAATCCATGTCTCAATCTAATAGATCAACCCTATTTTAAAATTCTTTGACTGTTTTAAAGCAGTGGTGTATTCAAATTTGGTCATGCCAGTAGCCATGGCAACTACAGACCTCAAAGGCTACCTTTGTGGAAAGTCGCTGTTAGGACTTGGCAGCCCTCCACTGTGGACCCTCAGCTCACACCCGCTGAGGTGGGAAAGAGGCATCAAACGTGGCCGCCAGTGGTGAGAAGATTGAAGGCGCTGGCTGGGTTCTTGCAGGTATGGAGACCCACAGAAGCCTAACACGGAGCAGATTATTTTTATTTTCTGGTCAATGAAAAGACCCAAACCTAAGTTATATAAAAGGAGAGGATAATGGAAGTGGAAAATTTCTAAGAATAAAGAGAAGAAAATTAGTGAAACAATTTGAAACACTTTTCCTAGCTCCAGAAAATGCATTTGATAATTTCCTGAATGTCTCTAAAAGTATGGTTATACATTTTGCTATGATGAAATTTTAAGTCAGTTTTAATGAAATTCGATTCACAAACAGTACAATTCGCCCATCTTTAGTGTGAAGCTTGCTGAGCTGTGACAAATATAAAGGATAATCACCACCCCAGGTGAGATAGAAAACCTTTCTATAACTTCAAAAATTAACTTCAAAAAAAGAGTGGATCTATGTATATGTATAGCTGATTCACTCTGCTGTACAGCAGAAGCTAACACAACATTGTAAATCAACTGCACTCCAATAGGAATTAACCTTAAAAAACAATTAACTCCTGCTCCTTTACAGTCAATCCCTCACCCCCAGGCTCTGGCAGCTACTGATCTCTGTTATTCACAGTCTTGCCTTTTTGGAATGTTTTATAAATGACCTGGCTTTTTTCACATACCAAAACCCTTCTAAAAGTAATCCTGTTATTCACCAGTAGTTCACTCCATTTTATTGCTCAGCCCATATTTCTTTAGATCAATATGTCTCAATTTGTATATCTCTTTATATATTGGTGGATAGTTGGGTTGTTTCCAGTATGTGCCTATAATGAATGAAGCTGTTATAAACATTCATGTTCAAATCTGTGTGCATATTTTTTACATTTCGGTTGGATAAATATCTAAGACTATTCAAAAAGACTGCACCATTGCACCCCATCAACAATGTAGAAGGGATCCAGCTCTGCACACTCAAGCACTTGGTGTTGCCAATTTTTCTTGTTGTTGCTTAATTTTAGTTCTCCTAGTAGCTGTGTAGTAGTATCTCGGTGATTTTAATGTGAATTTTTCTGATGAATACTGATGGAAAGCACCTTTCTATGTGTTTGCTCTCCAAATCATTTCTCTTTGGTAATGCATCTGTTCAAATATTTTAATGAGTATGTTTCAGTTCTTTCTGTATTACTGATACAGTCTCCCATCAGATATGTGTTTACAAACATTATCTTTCTGGTCTGTGGTTTGCCTTTTTATTTTCTTTTCAGTGTCTTTCAACGAGCAGGGAATTAAATTCAATTACTCAGTTTTTAGGGGTTCTGCTTTTGGTATATGTTCTATAAAATCTTTGCCTACCCTAAGATCTCAAAAATTTTCTCCTATATTTTCCTTTTTTTAATTTTTGAATTTTATTTTATTTATTTTTTAAAACAGCAGGTTCTTATTAGTCATCAATTTTATACATATTACTGTATAAATGTCAATCCCAATCGCCCAATTCAGGACACCACCATCCCCAACCCCCCGCGGCTTTCACCCTTTGATGTCCATACTTTTGTTCTCTACATCTGTGTCTCAATTTCTGCCATGCAAACCGGTGATGTACATAAAAAACAATAAGTGGATATTTAGAAATATTTGGGTATTTGCAGCCAGAGAGGTCGAATAAATGTCAGACAAGGCTGAAAATGAAAATGCCAGATTACCAATGCTTTTTTACAAACATCGGTATCCCCCATTTTTACGGAATTTCTTTTCATGTTTTTTTATGTAAGTTGCATTTTTCTTTTCCATATATTTTTCTATACCATTAATACCATTTCTATACCATCTATACCATTTTTACACATTTATTCAAATGTGTACAAAATAAAGGGATAATGCATCTTGCTCTTTTTTAGTTTATTTCTTTAGCAAAGAACTTTATATTCCTCTTTAATCCTGCTTTTCTCTGTTCATAACAACTGTATTTATATGAAGAAAATCTCTTAATGAATAGAAAATATTCTTAAAACAATTGATACACTACTTTTTTACAGAGAGAAAAAAAGTTAATGCATCCTTCCAGTCCTAACGAATCTTTAAACACCATTAAATCTCCACCACAGTCAAGCTTACCAGATTTAATTTGTAGAAAGTACAATGAAAACAGTTTGGAAGACTTTGGGGGCCACTTACTTTTATTTTCTAAATTAATTTTCTCCTAACCAGAGCACAGCAAAGAGGAAAGTGAAATGCACAATAAAAATAAAACTGATTTTTAAAAATATCTTTATAAAACCTTAACATTGTTCTCTGGAGACCTTTTTAGGATTGCAAAGTGTGGTTTTAAGGCAGGAACTTTCTTTTCATCAAACTTTTAATTTAAAATGTTCAGGCAACCACCAACAGACAAATAAACACGTAAGCCCTAAGGGAAAGACTGCATAATTACAAGCGCTCAGAGTCTGAGACATTTCTGCACATTGGCACTCTGTTCCCTGGAGTATCTTTTACACCTCCTAACCCAAATAAATGCCCATTGTATGTGATTTTCCCTATGCCTCTCTCATACTCAATCAGTAGCCTTTTTGTTTAGGAACATCTTCCTTTTAATGTGATGCTCCTCTTAAATCCAGCATTTTGTTAGCACAGGCAAGAGTGATTTCTTGATATTAAGTAATTTTGTAGGTCCTTCTCCCAAGATTCTCAGTGATTTAATAGCAGTTGTTTTTGTTTTAAATATGATCAGTCTGAAAACCTTTCATTTCCTCTACCCTCTCCCTCTACTCTTTCCTCTTTTTTCCCTTTTATAACTGCAAACTTCCCCTCATGTATATTGCACAAATGTAGGTCAAGATTATGGTTATATGCAAATTAAAAAACATTAAAGTAAAACTGCTATCATCTCTGAGTGCTTCATTCCAAAGAAACATAACAACCTTTAAGGTTTTAGTTAAAAGTCACACCCTCCAATCTGAGACAATTTATTGGTTCTTTCACCTGATGGGATTGGAGTTGTGGTACTTAGTAAAAATTTTTAGCAATCTTGAACTAAGAAAAATGTCCATAGTTAAGCAAATGTGTTCGTCATTAGGATTATAATTGCATTTTAATTCTAAGATGAATAACTATTTTCATCTCCACTATAGTACCACAATTGAGATGGGTAGGAAACAAATGTTCCATCATGGGTTACTGACCCACAGATAATCAATTATTATGGTGCTACACACAGGGAATAGGGGGACATAATGAGGTCCAAGTTATAAATTTCAAGATAGTCTCTGGTGGACATGAACAAACATTATCTAGTCTATTATCAATATATCACAAAGTGAATATACTTAGAGTCTTATTTAAAAATTTTTAAGTACTACTTAGTGAAGCTGTGTTCTGAGAGCCAATTCCCTAGGAATAAGTACATTGTTCATAATAGGTTTCTCATGCTAAATAAAAAAGTCAAGGCAAGGAAAAGCGAAAATCTATGTCATTCATAGCCCAGATAAAGAGGAAGTTAATAGAAAGGATGCACAGAAGAGACAAGATATGCTAATATAAAGCTAAGGTGTAAAGATAAATATACCTATAGTTTTATTAATTTTCTGCATTAGGTTTTGGACTTTGGAAGGACACTCTATAATTGCTTATGTCTTTAAGCCTCTTTAGGCTTAACACTGAATACTCAGATTTGTATCACATTGGACAATCTGATTATATATGTTCATTCAGAAACATATTTATCCTCTTGGTTTCCTGCTCATCAGAATATTAACATTAATTCATACATGATATTATTATACCTTGTTCTGCAAAGGTAAATCAATACATTAAAATATTGCTAACATTATTAAACATCTTAAAGATTTCAGCTTGATGAGTACATAACAGGATGTTACTTGTCATCAGTTTAGAAATATATACGTCCATCACTTGCATTAAGTGTGTCTTCTTTCACAACGAATTGATGTGGCAAGAAAACAGGAATAGCAGCTAATGATGCTCAACATCTTTTCATGTGTTTATTTGCCATTTGTGTATTCTATTTGGTGAAATGTGTTATGTCTTTTGCTCAGTTTTTAATTTGATTGTTTGCTTTTTTTTACTGTTGAATTTGAGAGTTCTTTATATTTTCTAGACCCTAGTTCTTTGTTGGCTATGTGGATTCAAATATCTTCTCCTGTAGCTTGTATTTTCATCTTCTTAAGGTCTTTGTTGAGCAATTTTTTAAAAATTGTAATGAGGTCCAAGATATCAATTGTTTCTTTTATGAATCATGGTTACACGTCAAGTCTAAAAATTTTGCCTAGCCCTAGTTTCCAAGATTTTCTTTTTTTCTAAAAGTTTTATAGTTTTATATTTCAATCCATGATCCATTTGTGTTAATCTTTGTATAAGTTGTATGACTTAGGTTAAGTTTATTATTTTGGCTTTGGATATCCAATTTTCCAGTACCATTTGTTGAAAAGGCTATCTTTCCTCGATTAAATTGCTTTTGCAACTTTGTCAAATATCAATTGGACATATTTTTGTGGTTCTATTTCTGAGCTCTCTGTTCTGCTACATTGATCTATGTGTGTATCCCTTCTGGAAATTCTTTTGATTACTCTGGCTATGTAATAAATCTTGAAATCAGGTAGACTAATTCCTCCCACTTAATTCTTTTTTATTCGACATTGTTTTATCTGTTCTAGTTACTTTGCAAACACATAAATTTTAGAATAATCTCATATATCTTTATAAAAAATTTTCCTGGGATGACTATGATTTTTAACAAACTTTTTAGAACACTCTTAGATTTACAGAAAAACTGTAAAGCTAATACAGAGGGTTCGATACACCCCACACCCAATTTCCCTTATTATTAACATTTTACAGTAGTGAAGTACATCTGTCACAGTTAATAAACCAATATTGATTCATTATTATCGCCTAAGGTCCATGCTGTATTCAGATTTCCTGAATTCTTATTTTTTTTTAACCTATTATTCTTTTTCTACTCCAGGATCTCATCCAGGACACCACGTTATGTTTAGTTGTCATGTCTCCTCAGGCCCCTCTTGTTTCAACAGCTTTACAAATTTTCCTTGTTTTTGATGAACTTCATTGACAGTTTTGAGGGGAACTGGTGAAGCAGTCTGTTGGGATGACCCTCAACTGGGATTTGCCTGATGATTTGCTCATTATTTGATGGTAGATATAGGATTTGGGGAGAAAGAGCACAGAGGTAAAGTACCATTTTTCATCTTTTCTTATCAAAAGTGTGTCCTATCGACATGAATTATCGTGACTGCCATTACCCTTCTTTAGCTGGTTGGTGCGCTCTTCATCAGGGTTCTCTACTCGAAAGGTGAAAGTTGCTCTTTTTTTCTCCCTTTTATGTACTCTGCTCTTTTTAAGGAAGTCACCATGCACGGCTCATACTTAAAGAGGGTGATATTTTGAGTTATGCTCCATCTCCTTGACAGTGGAGTATCTGCATAAATTATTTGGAATCCTTCTACACAGTCTTTCTCTCCCCCATTGATTTATTTATTCGTTCAATCATGCTTTTATGTCAGCGGCACTCATATATTTATGTCATACTTTAAGTTATAAACCAAAACTACTTTATTTATTTTGTTTCTCAAATTGTTCTAGCTTTGATCATTGGGAGCCCTTTCAATTAGGTCCTGTGTCCCTTTGACATATCCCCTCATTGTTTTTGTACGTTTGATTTGATTCATTTTCCTGTTTTGAGCATTTCCTTCATTCCACCACTACAAAAGTCTCTAGGTTCATCTCGCATATTTGCTACTCTACTCGTATAGCTGGCTCTTTCTCCAGGGATTCTGGGTCCTGGTTTCTTTTATTAAATCATGTTATTATAAATTGATTAGTGTTTTTAATTAGTAAAACACCACTCATTATTTCATTTCAAAATGCAGCATGAAAGTTATTGCTCAGTGGGCCTCAGCAATGAGGAAGGAGGCAGGGAGAATATTATAGTAGAAAAAGCACATTAGAAAAATACATTATATTTACTGAAATTATATACTCTGCTTCTTTTAATCTCAGATATTAAACTATTGATTTTAGGCACTTCCAAGGAAATGGCTCATGCTTCATAGACTTCATGAGGAATGTTAGGTTTTCCATCTGTCATGGGTACATTTGATTTCTGTATTGTGTACAGTGTGTGAAAACCTCCATGCCCATCCAACAGGAATGTGAAATACAGATGAACTTCATTATTGACGTCCTTGTATTCAGTCCAGAGCTACAGGTCAAAATAAGTTTGTGCTGACACTATAACAACACCAAAGTTAAAAGACTATATCACCACGCTTATACTTTTATATTAGTACAGATTTGGGGAGATGAATTACTGTTTAATGTCAAATCAGAGCACCCCCCCCCAATTTTTTCTCATGTTAGTGATCCATTTCTATTTAAAACTCCCAATTTCATACAATTGAATTGAATTGAATTACAAAAGTTAGGTTTGGGATTATAAAAAGCCATTTTCTAGACTTTCCTTCTTAACTGAATTTAGTCTGAAAATCCCAGAATTTTCATACAATATTTATATATGATTTCAGAGCATTATCGTAATTCCAATTTAATTTTGACTTCTTACTTGTTAAAGTACTAGCTCCAATATAGTAAAATACATTTGATAGGAAAACTCAAAATAAAATTGATGTTATCAACCATGTACCCATTTAATGTGATAGTGGTAGATAAAATCTAGAGTATAGTTATATATGATTAGATTTCAGTAATTTATATCTTAAAGAAATGATATGTTTTAAAAATTACAACCAAATATGAGGTAAACCATGATTTCATTAGTTTACATCTTTATGTACAGAAACATTTTTCAGGCATAGTAGCAGTTTAGCTTATTTTAATGATTGTTGGACAACAACTTCTATGTTGCGGAAATAGTACAAGACCATGACAAAAGGAGATAACGTGAGATGCTAACCTCTCCATGGAGTTTATAATGATAGAAGGAGTAATGTGCAAACAGGGCCTATTCTACTTTTAAATCACCCTCCAAAGTACTTGATTCATGCTCTCCATTTAAAATACGCTCAATCTATCTTAATGATTTGCCTGAACAAGGTGAAAAACTTTCCTTTCCTCCAATTCAACTCAAGATGTCTATCATCTTAAAAGTTTAATTTAGGAGTTACAGCATATCATGGTGTTTAAACCCGTGGTTTTGGACATCAGATCAGCATTTTATTCCCAATGCCAGAATTTATAAGAATTAATAAGCTATTGTGACCCTGATTAATTTATTTCACCCTAGACTTGGTTTCCTCATCTGTAAAATGGGGAGAAACAGTACCTACCTCACAGAATTATTATAAAGGTTAATAGTGATATTTTAGTGTTGTAAATGATCACTATAATATTGAATGGTAATTAGTACAAATAATTTATTCTAAACATGCTAACAATTTCATAATTTCAAAACGGGCTCTGACAAGGGCTCAAATATTACAAGTAGTAGACCAAGAAGTCCGTTTTCCTTTTATCCTCTTTACACAATTTTTGAATTAATGATGGAACAACACTGTGAAATAGTCAAAGAAAAGTGGATAATTTTCTATTTTTAGATGCTTATGCTTAAGCCAGAGAGTTTAAAATATATGCCTGGTGCAATGTTATTACAAGATCTGAACTATGTTTCAGGGTGTTTAGCTCTATACCACAAGTATTTCTTTATGCTGCACTCACATTCATATAATGTTTTAAATATTTTTGGAATATCTGTGTTAATCAACTCCTTGAAATTATACATTGAGCTTCTAGTTGTGGCTACCTACGTAATTAAGTCTGAACTCTGCAAAATCGTCCTTACCAGATTTAGAAGTCATGTGGTTTTTTTTTTTAGGGTAATAAAGATACAAAAGCAGGTTCTTTGTTTCCATTTTCTGACACTGTGTTAACCAATACTTCACAATTTACTAACACCTAAATTCGCCAGGCAGACCTCTTTGCATTTTACTTGACTTCAAGTGTATCTGCAGCCACCTAAAAGCACCAAGTAGCGTTCAATATGCAAATATTTGTGGATTCATATACAAGAGAGGAGCTGCAATATGGATTCCTTTGCTTTTATTGTTTGAAGTCATATTCACAATTCAAGCCAAACGGTTTCTTTTCAAAGTTAATGCACTGAAGTGGATGCCAGAAAAAAGAATGCTGTGAAAGCTGTCATAAATCTTATAATAGTCTGTAAGATTTTTGGCAATGTGTGCATCCAAATAAAGGGCTTTCATTTGCTGTTAAAGGCTGTTTACAGGTTGATAAATGGCATGTATACCAAAACCCATTTTTGTGTCACTCTTATGCAAAATTAGCTTTTAACAAAGAAGTAGATGGCTGTATTGTCACAAAGTTTTAAATAAGAAACAATTTATGCTTGTAGGCTTCTTTCTCCTTTAGGAATAAGGTAGGAATCTCTCCCCATCCTTAATATTTAAAAGGGTGGCACAGCACCACCCAAGTGGTAGGGGTTCACTAACTATATGGTGAATGATTGAGTGAATGAATGAATGAGCAGTGATTAATTCTTTTCCTAAAGGTTATGATCCACACATGATCTTGCTGCCAATACTGAGATACTCAACTCTTTGCTTGGCTAACTAGTAACCTGTCTGTAGAGCACTGAATGTCTGTGTATGAGGGATTTTATTTTCCAAGTAGAAAAGGAGTCTAGATTTCACATTTTACAGTAAGTTTGGAAGGAGAATTCAACCCTTGGGCAATATGTGAATGTACCATGTTCATTTTCTGACTCAATCTGACCCATGACTGGACATACCTTCAGGACATCTAGGGTCCTAACCACCTTGCCGAGTCCCTGCAGCCACCTCCTGAGGAACCAGCGCAGTTTCCAGTTTCACTCATGTCATCTCCTGAAGCTTCACATGACAGTGAGAAGTGCTGCCACTTGAGATACTTGTCATTCTCCCACACATACCTCTTTCTGGTTTTAGACGTTAATTTTATCATTTCAGTGTTTCGCTAGATTGTCTTAGAGGTGGTCAGCTAAGTTGGTCCTTAAGAGATCCATGTTACCCTGAAGGCATATTTTAGATTCATGACAATTAAGTGCAGGTAGTCAACATAGTTGTCACATTCTTTCAGTGGAGTTCAATTGTACAAGTGCAAAACAACAAAGGCAGAAAGTTCAGTTTAATCCTGATTATAATCAACCAAGCAAGATTTAAAGTTCTCTGCAAGGGAGGAAATAAAAAAAAAGATGAAAGCACTGGCATATCAGGTGTCTGGTGAGGATCATCTTCCTGGCTCACAGACAAACACTTTATCTTCACATGGCAAAGAGACAGAGAGAAAGTTGGAGAGAGAGATAGAGAGACAGGAAGGAGAGAGAAAGAGGAAGAGAAGGAAGGAAGGAAGGAAGGAAGGAAGGAAGGAAAGAAAGAAAGAAAGAAAGAAAGAAAGAAAGAAAGAAAGAAAGAAAGAAAGAAAGAAAGAAAGAAAGAAAGAAAGAAAGAAAGAAAGGGAAAGAGGGAGGGAGGAAAGGAAGGAGACGGGGTGGGAAGGAATGGGGAGGGGAGAGCACTAGCCCTCTGGTATCTCTTTTTATACGGACATTAATCCTATTATAAGTGTTCCACTCTCAGGACCTAATTACCTCCCAAAGGCCCCATCTCCAAATACCAGCACACTGAGGATTAAGGTTTCAATATGTGGAGTTTGGGGGGACACAAACATTCGGTCCAGAGCACACATCCTTCAAGCCTCAATTCCCGCAGGCAAATGTGTCAATTGTCATTTTACATGTGCTCACGTGTGTTAAGGACAGAACCCAGAGTATAAGAAACCCCAATCTGTTAGAGGAGGGCTGCCATCAAACCTGTCCACACTTGCTAAGAGAGGGAGATAATATGTTTTATTTTCCTCGATATAGTGTCCTAGAGAGAGGGACCTTTATATCTATCTTCCATGTCTATATTTGCCATACAGACACGTTTGAAAGAACGGCATGGAACAAAAGCTGTCAGTCTTTGTTCAGAAAATAGGCAGAAATGCAAGAGACACAGGAAAGATATTCTCTTAACAACCAACAAGAACAAGCTGTAGAGGTAACCAAGAGAAATCAGAAAGAGAACAAATGGAAAAGAATAAAACAACTAACGAATTGGTAGATTTTTATATGATATCTAGGGACTTCCCTGGTGGTGCAGTGGTTAAGAATCTGCCTGCCAATGCAGGGGACACGGGTTCAGTCCCTGGTCCGGGAAGATCCCACATGCCGTGGAGCAACTAAGCCCGTGAGCCACAACGACTGAGCCTGCGTGCTGCAGCTACTGAAGCCTGTGCACCTAGAGACCGTGCTCCACAAGAGAAGCCACCACAATGAGAAGCCCACACGCTGAAACGGAGAGTAGCCCCCTCTCACCGCAACTAGAGAAAGCCCATGCGCAGCAACGAAGACCCAACACAGGCGAAAAAAAAAATGGTATCTATAAGAAACATGCTTCAAATATAGAGAAAGATGAAAGTAAATGGAGAGATAAAGGACCAACACACAAACACCAACCACAAGAAAGCTGGAGTAGCCACATGAATATTTGACAAAATAGACTTCATAACAAGCAATATTATTAGTGATGAAAACAGGTATTTCATAATGAGAGAGCTGGACATTCTCAAAGAAGACAGATTGTCCCAACTAAGCATCTGACAACAGAGATTTGAAGCTCATAAAACAAATATGTTAGAACTGAAAGGAAAAAGAGACAAATCCACAATTATAATCACAGATCACAATATGCTAGTCTCAACAACTGATAGAGCAATTAGGCCTCAAATTTATAAATGTGTAATGACCTGAAAACACTATCAGGGAACCTGCTATGTTTGTCACTTGTAATGAGCCACCCAACAAGAGGGAATACTCATTCTTTTCAAGTACCCTTAGAACATCCAACAAGATAGAACATATCTTTCGCCATTAGGAAAAAAAAAAGACAAATTTAAAAGAATAGAAATCATGCAAGTTCTGTTCTCAGAGCATAATAGAATTTAACTTAAAATCAAAAATGGTAAGGTAACTGGAAAAGTTCCAAGTATATGGAAATTACATTACACGCTTTTAAATAACCCATAGATCAAAGAGGAAGTTTACAGCAAAGTTATTAAAATATTTGCCTGAAAGCAAATGAAGTATAACACTGAGGGGTTACATGTCTAGCTATTTTCCCAAAAGGATAAAAGCAATTCATGCACCAGTCAAACCTAATGCCACTCAAAAGTCATCAGTATGTGAATGGGTCATATGCTGTGTTGCATCCATACATCCAATACTACATAGCAATGAAAAGAATGAAGTATTTATATAGGCTACAATATGAATGAAAGTAAATATAGTTAGAGAAAGAAGACAGGCAAATAGATTCCATACTGCATGATGCCGTTTTTATAAAATACTACGAAATACAGTGTATTATATCAGACAAGAAGCAGATCAATGGTGACCTTGGGATTGGGGGTCTAGGGAAGGTGAAATACTTTTGAGAATGATGGATATGCTCATTGTTTTGATTTTGTGATGGTGTTGCAGGTGTATACAAATGTCAAATTTTTGAAGGTTTGCACTTTAAATTTATGCTGTTTATTGTACACTAATTGTACTTTAAAATGTTAAAATAAGTATTTGAATAAATAAGCAAGCACATTTGTAAATAAGTAAATCAATACCTTTATTTTGTTTCACATTTGATGCATCTGAAATCAGTGTGAGCTTACAATGGATGTCATGATATATGGCAATTATTAAGTTGCTTTCTCTCAGCCCTAAACCTTGTGATGTTCAAGCTGGGGCTCTTTAAACCACACTGCTGCTTTGCTGCTCCTGCCATGTTAGGATTTGCCCATAGAGCATCACAGAGGAACCCTGCACACATCTCGAGGGTTTTGGAGCAAATCTATGCTCTCTTATAAAGATCAATATCTTCTTTTGAAAAACATTGGTCGATGCCGCAGTACATCCAGTGATTTGAATTCACATCATGAATTATGTTTACTTAATCCACACAATCATAATATTGGGTAAGTATAGCAAGCATTCTACCATCAATGCAAAGAGTATATAATAAATAATAAATCTTTGTATTTTTGAAATTACAAATTTTCCTTGAATTATCCATTAATAGATTTTTCATTGAAAATTAAAATGTCAGTCATGAATTTCATAAAGCAAATGACTTTTTTTTCTTCTTAGGGTGGCAGACTCTGATACAAGCAACTTAAAATTACATTTAGGTTATGCTTTATCCATCCAACATTATGCGTTGCCTTTTCTAGCCAAACAATTCAAGCACTGTCATGCAAGGTACGGTATCACACCAATTATGCCCAAGCAGTATTTAATGAAACTGACACAAAATCGTTGATTTGTAGGCAGTTATATTTCCCTAATGGAGCTTGTTAATGGAATTGAATTCTGTTCAAGAATGTTGTTTAATGTCACACCAGTTTATATTATGCTAAATTATCGTCAAACATAAAACAGGAAACAGATTCTACTGAGTCTTAAACGAATCAAAACTATGTTGCAAACTTTTTGATTTGTGATTCAATACAACTTGGAAAAAATAAAATGTAAAGTAGCACAATGTAATGTAAGGACATCTGTGTATTCTGGCAGGTAAATTGATGAATTGCAATAAATAGGAACTAAAATATGTAAATCTGGAAGCATCTTCATCTTACAAAGCACTTTAAATACTTGAAAGTAAAATTAAATAGCTTGTTTGGTTTCTCTTCTGAAAGTGTCCTCAAATATAAGGTATTTAACAGAGTATAGTTGATTCATATCTTTGCGTAGTCTCTTTTAAATTAATAGATCTGGGATTTAGAGACAATGTGAAAAATAAAAAAAAACCTCAGTCTGACAAAGAACATATCTATACATCTATTATTTAGTTTAAACCACCATAGTTTTGAAGTGTGCTTTACACCTAAAAATATATTATGCATATTATCAACTGAATATTATTTTATAATAATTTGAAATTGATACATGTTATGTTGTCTTATATATGTGCTATAATTTGTGACCCAAATTCATTTCATTTGACACTTACATTCTATTGCTCAAAATTAGTTACTATATCTTAAAAATTTCCAAAAGTATTTATTTATACTGATCTTTTATAGATGATGTATAAATATTTGAGAGTACTTTGGCTGTGTTTTTTCCCTCGAGATGGGTAAGTTGGTGGTATACTCTTTCAGTTTTTCTCTACCTAAAAAGAATATCATTCCTCATGTGTGACAACAACAACACAGCTGTATGTGTTGCCAATAGACTCAAACAACTCAGAAGACTATTGGGGAGACCAGAGTAAAGGCATTCAGAGGGTGCAGGTAAAATCACAGTCATCCTGAAGGTCATGACGATTGTGCACCTTCCCAATGCTGTGTCCTCTGAGGAAAGAACTTCTGGTTCTCCCGTCTCTGAGTGAGTGAGGGGTAAACTCATCAACTCGCTGAATTGAGAAAGTAGCCTCCAGGCCACACACAGATCTAAAGTTACAGGTAGAAACCTCACTGCTTCAGGGGGCTTAAGCACAATACACAACTGACTCCTAAAGCATCCTAACCCAGGGTGTCCTGGGGTATAACCTGAGCAGGACATCAGAGGCTGCACTGAATGATTCCAGCCAAATCACTAAAGCCAACAAACACAATCTTTAAATTCAAAGACAAAAACAGTTTGAAAGTTAAATGATGGGGACAAAAGATATATTATGTAAACAGCAACCAGAAAAGAGCTGGAGTGTCTATGCAAACACCACATTAAATAGACATTAAGACAAAACTGTTGACAGAGATAAAATGATACTTTCCAATGCTGCCTCAGAAGATTTCCATCTGTCTAACCTTTATCACATGCCTATGTTCTTGTTTTCTCTCCTTCTTTCTCAGTTTCCACGATTGGATTATTTTCCTTCATCCCATTCTATCCATCACCCCATGGAAATATTTTTCAATTTCATTTATATAGGGAATCATTTTATACAGTTTAAACAGTCTCTTTTTTTCTTTTGAATTTTATCTTACTCATTTTTTTATACAGCAGGTTCTTATTACTCATCAATTTTAT
>NW_027671193.1:0-46000 GCF_964165515.1 Mesoplodon bidens
ATGGCCGAGTAATATTCCATTTTATATATGTACCCCATCTATATCCATTCATCTGTCTGTGGGCATTTAGTTTGCTTCCATTACCTGGCTATTGTAAATAGTGCTGCAATGAACATTGTGGTGAATGTGCCTTTTTGATTTATGGTTTTCTTTGGGTATATGCCCAGAAGTGGGTTTGCTGGATCAGATGGTAATTCTATTTCTAGACTTTTTAAGGAAACTCCATAGTGTTGTTCATAGTGACTGTATCAATTTACATTCCCAGCAATAGTGGAAGAGGGCTCCTTTTGTCCACACCCTCCCCAGAATTTGTTGTTTTTAGATTTTCTGATGATGCCAATTCTAACAGGTGTGAGGTGATACCTCATTGTAGTTTTGATTTGCATTTCTCTAATAATTAGTGCTGTTGAGCAGCTTTTCTTGTGCGTCTTGGCCATCTCTGTGTCTTCTTTAAAGAAACTTCTCTTTAGATCTGCCCATTTTTGTATTGGGTTGTTTGTTTTTTTTTAATATTAAGCTGCATGAGCTATTTATATATATTGGAGATTAAACCTTTGTCCATTGATTCGTTTGCAACTATTTTCGCCCTTTCTGAGGGATGCCTTTTTCCTTTCCGGTTTTTTTAACCAAAAAAGAAAGAAAGACAAAGAAGTAGAAAACTAATGTGCCTAAAATTTGCCTTTTGAAACGATCGTTTTGAAATATGGACGTCCTTTGAATTTTTTGGTCGATATGTGACCCCAGGATTTGTTTTCAGGGCAGGTGTCATTTACAGGCCTGCAATGATTTTGAATATCAACTGACCATTAGCGCTGGGATTAAAGCTGCTGTTGTGTGAAACGGCCACAAGGTGGAAGCAGTTCTCCCTTACCAATTCTGGTTACTAGGGCAACAGAGCCTCAATAGAAGTCGTGTTCTAGATTGGAATTTAGAATGGAATGTGCCAGGAGAAAGCCCCTCAAGTTTGTCTCCCTACTTCTGGTTCGTGTTTTTAATTTAATTTTTATTTTTTATTACAGCAAGTTTGATTACAATGTTTGGGTTATTGTAGGTGTGGAAGATGTGGTTCTTTTACACATATACAGATGTCTGTTTTTCCTGGGATCCTTTTCCCATGTACGTTATGACAGAATGTTGAGTAGTCTTTTGGTATTCCGTAGGTCTTTGGTGATTATATGTGTCACCTGAGTTTGTATAAGTCTGTTAACCCTGATATCGTAATGAAACCAATCCTCACACCTTTCCATGGGTGAACAATAAGTTTGTTTAATGAATCTCTGATTGCCCTTCTCGGTGGAAATATCTGCCCTGGTATCCATTTTTAGGTAACACCTATAAGTGATATGATATGATGTGTCTTTCACTTTCTGACTTACTATATGTCACGTGATTACCTCTAGACTCATCTACGGCGCTGCAAATGGCATTGTGTCCTTTTTTCCCTTGCCTTCTATTGTGACTTAGCGAGGTCCCTTTTCAACAATGTGATTCCCTGCGGGTTGTGGATTAGCTGACGTGGGCAGCCTTATCCTGCCGGCCGGCCCTCCCCAGGTGTGCCTGGTTGAGGTCGATATAAACAGCGCTCCAGGCAGCAATAGCCCGTGAATCTGTGGCTGACTCCATATTATCTGCTCCGTCAGCAGTCTCGGGGCTGTGCTGGTGGGAGGGAGTGAGGGGCCACAGCTTTGTTTGTGGCCCGGTGTGACTGGAGTTCTGCTGGCCTTTCTGCAGGAGTTGCCAGGCTGCCTCCTGTAAAGAAGAGGATGTGTCACCCATACCTTCCGCTGGAATTTCTCTCCGGACAGAGGTGAGGAAGGAAAAAGCAGTGGGGCCGGGACAGGTGCCGTATCTCAGGCAGGACAAAGGAAAGCTTCCGGAAGAGCAGCTCCTGTGTCCAGGACCACCCTGGCTGGCCTGCAGGCACCAAGTTGGCCTGCGTGCTGTCGCTTGTGGGGCTCCACGGCCTCTCTTCTAGTCTTTCAAGCCCTTGTACATATTCAGGTGTTTTACCTGGGAAAGGTGGGAACAGTTCAGCAGCAGCTGGCCTGGGGCTCAGCTCACCTTTATTCAGAGATGCCTCGGCTCGGTCCCCCAGCTTTGCAATGAGGACGCTCCTTGTGTGGGGGGTGTGTTGCTGGCTGTATGGGAGATGACTCCCCACCTCTGACCATTTTCAGAATTGTTTACCACTGCAGCAAGTGCCCTGATAGGGTTTTCCACTATATAACTGGTGGTTTCAAGTTTTTCTTCTTTTATGGTTCAAGTTAGCTTTTATTCCTCTTTTATGTATTTATAGATATAAGCATGGAAATAATTCATTCTTATAAATACATCTGTGTGAAGGGAAGAACTTTTTTCTGTTTTATTTTTAAATTTTATTTTTTATAATTTTGAAATTTAATTTTATTTACTTTTTTATGCAGCAGGCTATTATTATTTATGTATTTTATGCATATACATGTATACAGGTCAATCTCAATCTCCCAACTCATCCCACCACCACCACCCCATGGCTTCCCACACTTGGTGTCCATATGTTTGTTCTCTACCTCTGTGTCTCTATTTCTTCCCTGCAAACCAGTTCATCTGTACCATTTTTTAGGTTCCACATATATGCATTAATATACAATATTTGTTTTCCTCTTTCTGACTTACTTCATTCTGTATGACAGTCTCTAGATCCATCGATGTCTCTACAAATGACCCAGTTTCATTCCTTTTTATGGCCGAGTAATACTCCATTTTATATATGTACCCCATCTATATCCATTCATCTGTCTGTGGGCATTTAGTTTGCTTCCATTACCTGGCTATTGTAAATAGTGCTGCAATGAACATTGTGGTGAATGTGCCTTTTTGATTTATGGTTTTCTTTGGGTATATGCCCAGAAGTGGGTTTGCTGGATCAGATGGTAATTCTATTTCTAGATTTTTTAAGGAAACTCCATAGTGTTGTTCATAGTGACTGTATCAATTTACATTCCCAGCAATAGTGGAAGAGGGCTCCTTTTGTCCACACCCTCCCCAGAATTTGTTGTTTTTAGATTTTCTGATGATGCCAATTCTAAGAGGTGTGAGGTGATACCTCATTGTAGTTTTGATTTGCATTTCTCTAATAATTAGTGCTGTTGAGCAGCTTTTCATGTGCGTCTTGACCATCTCTGTGTCTTCTTTAAAGAAACGTCTCTTTAGATCTTCTGCCCATTTTTGTATTGGGTTGTTTGTTTTTTTTAATATTAAGCTGCATGAGCTGTTTATATATATTGGAGATTAAACCTTTGTCCATTGATTCGTTTGCAACTATTTTCGCCCCTTTTGAGGGATGCCTTTTTCCTTTCCGGTTTTTTTAACCAAAAAAGAAAGAAAGAAAAAGAAGTAGAAAACTAATGTGCGTAAAATTTGCCTTTTGAAACGATCGTTTTGAAATATGGACGTCCTTTGAATTTTTTGGTCGATATGTGACCCCAGGATTTGTTTTCAGGGCAGGTTTCATTTACAGGCCTGCAATGATTTTGAATATCAACTGACCATTAGCGCTGGGATTAAAGCTGCTGTTGTGTGAAACGGCCACAAGGTGGCAGCAGTTCTCCCTTACCAATTCTGGTTACTAGGGCAACAGAGCCTCAATGGAAATCGAGTTCTAGTTTGGAATTTAGAATGGAATGTGCCAGGAGAAAGCCCCTCAAGTTTGTCTCCCTACTTCTGGTTCGTGTTTTTAATTTAATTTTTATTTTTTATTACAGCAAGTTTGATTACAATGTTTGGCTTGTTGTAGGTGTGGAAGATGTGGTTCTTTTACACATATACAGATGTTTGTTTTTCCTGGGATTCTTTTCCCATGTACGTTATGACAGAATGTTGAGTAGTCTTTTGGTATTCCGTAGGTCTTTGGTGATTATATGTGTCACCTGTGTTTGTATAAGTCTGTTAACCCCGATATCATAATGAAACCAATCCTCACACCTTTCCATGGGTGAACAATAAGTTTGTTTAATGAATCTCTGATTGCCCTTCTCGGTGGAAATATCTGCCCTGGTATCCATTTTTAGGTAACACCTATAAGTGATATGATATGATGTGTCTTTCACTTTCTGACTTACTATATGTCACGTGATTACCTCTAGACTCATCTACGGCGCTGCAAATGGCATTGTGTCCTTTTTTTCCTTGCCTTCTATTGTGACTTAGCGAGGTCCATTTTCAACAATGTGATTCCCTGCGGGTTGTGGATTAGCTGACGTGGGCAGCCTTATCCTGCTGGCCGGCCCTCCCCAGGTGTGCCTGGTTGAGGTCGATATAAACAGCGCTCCAGGCAGCAATAGCCCGTGAATCTGTGGCTGACTCCATATTCTCTGCCCCGTCAGCAGTCTCGGGGCTGTGCTGGTGGGAGGGAGTGAGGGGCCACAGCTTTGTTTGTGGCCCGGTGTGACTGGAGTTCTGCTGGCCTTTCTGCAGGAGTTGCCAGGCTGCCTCCTGTAAAGAAGAGGATGTGTCACCCATACCTTCCGCTGGAATTTCTCTCCGGACAGAGGTGAGGAAGGAAAAAAGCAGTGGGGGCCGGGACAGGTGCCGTATCTCAGGCAGGTCAATGGAAAGCTTCCGGAAGAGCAGCGCCCGGGGCCAGGACCACCCTGGCTGGCCTGCAGGCACCAAGTTGGCCTGCGTGCTGTCGCTTGTGGTGCTCCACGGCCTTTCTTCTAGTCTTTCAAGCCCTTGTACATATTCAGGTGTTTTACCTGGGAAAGGTGGGAACAGTTCAGCAGCAGCTGGCCTGGGGCTCAGCTCACCTTTATTCAGAGATGCCTCGGCTCGGTCCCCCAGCTTTGCAATGAGGACGCTCCTTGTGTGGGGGGTGTGTTGCTGGCTGTATGGGAGATGACTCCCCACCTCTGACCATTTTCAGAATTGTTTACCACTGCAGCAAGTGCCCTGATAGGGTTTTCCACTATATAACTGGTGGTTTCAAGTTTTTCTTCTTTTATGGTTCAAGTTAGCTTTTATTCCTCTTTTATGTATTTATAGATATAAGCATGGAAATAATTCATTCCTATAAATACATGTGTGTGAAGGGAAGAACTTTTTCTGTTTTATTTTTAAATTTTATTTTTTATAATTTTGAAATTTAATTTTATTTACTTTTTTATACAGCAGGCTATTATTATTTATGTATTTTATGCATATACATGTATACAGGTCAATCTCAATCTCCCAACTCATCCCACCACCACCACCCCATGGCTTCCCACACTTGGTGTCCATACGTTTGTTCTCTACCTCTGTGTCTCTATTTCTTCCCTGCAAACCAGTTCATCTGTACCATTTTTTAGGTTCCACATATATGCATTAATATACAATATTTGTTTTCCTCTTTTTGACTTACTTCATTCTGTATGACAGTCTCTAGATCCATCGATGTCTCTACAAATGACCCAGTTTCATTCCTTTTTATGGCCGAGTAATATTCCATTTTATATATGTACCCCATCTATATCCATTCATCTGTCTGTGGGCATTTAGTTTGCTTCCATTACCTGGCTATTGTAAATAGTGCTGCAATGAACATTGTGGTGAATGTGCCTTTTTGATTTATGGTTTTCTTTGGGTATATGCCCAGAAGTGGGTTTGCTGGATCAGATGGTAATTCTATTTCTAGATTTTTTAAGGAAACTCCATAGTGTTGTTCATAGTGACTGTATCAATTTACATTCCCAGCAATAGTGGAAGAGGGCTCCTTTTGTCCACACCCTCCCCAGAATTTGTTGTTTTTAGATTTTCTGATGATGCCAATTCTAAGAGGTGTGAGGTGATACCTCATTGTAGTTTTGATTTGCATTTCTCTAATAATTAGTGCTGTTGAGCAGCTTTTCATGTGCGTCTTGGCCATCTCTGTGTCTTCTTTAAAGAAACGTCTCTTTAGATCTTCTGCCCATTTTTGTATTGGGTTGTTTGTTTTTTTTAATATTAAGCTGCATGAGCTGTTTATATATATTGGAGATTAAACCTTTGTCCATTGATTCGTTTGCAACTATTTTCGCCCCTTCTGAGGGATGCCTTTTTCCTTTCCGGTTTTCTTAACCAAAAAAGAAAGAAAGAAAAAGAAGTAGAAAACTAATGTGCGTAAAATTTGCCTTTTGAAACGATCGTTTTGAAATATGGACGTCCTTTGAATTTTTTGGTCGATATGTGACCCCAGGATTTGTTTTCAGGGCAGGTGTCATTTACAGGCCTGCAATGATTTTGAATATCAACTGACCATTAGCGCTGGGATTAAAGCTGCTGTTGTGTGAAACGGCCACAAGGTGGCAGCAGTTCTCCCTTACCAATTCTGGTTACTAGGGCAACAGAGCCTCAATGGAAGTCGTGTTCTAGATTGGAATTTAGAAAGGAATGTGCCAGGAGAAAGCCCCTCAAGTTTGTCTCCCTAATTCTGGTTCGTGTTTTTAATTTAATTTTTATTTTTTATTACAGCAAGTTTGATTACAATGTTTGGCTTGTTGTAGGTGTGGAAGATGTGGTTCTTTTACACATATACAGATGTCTGTTTTTCCTGGTATCCTTTTCCCATGTACGTTATGACAGAATGTTGAGTAGTCTTTTGGTATTCCGTAGGGCTTTGGTGATTATATGTGTCACCTGTGTTTGTATAAGTCTGTTAACCCCGATATCGTAATGAAACCAATCCTCACACCTTTCCATGGGTGAACCATAAGTTTGTTTAATGAATCTCTGATTGCCCTTCTCGGTGGAAATATCTGCCCTGGTATCCATTTTTAGGTAACACCTATAAGTGATATGATATGATGTGTCTTTCACTTTCTGACTTACTATATGTCACGTGATTACCTCTAGACTCATCTACGGCGCTGCAAATGGCATTGTGTCCTTTTTTCCCTTGCCTTGTATTGTGACTTAGCGAGGTCCCTTCTCAACAATGTGATTCCCTGCGGGTTGTGGATTAGCTGACGTGGGCAGCCTTATCCTGCCGGCCGGCCCTCCCCAGGTGTGCCTGGTTGAGGTCGATATAAACAGCGCTCCAGGCAGCAATAGCCCGTGAATCTGTGGCTGACTCCATATTCTCTGCCCCGTCAGCAGTCTCGGGGCTGTGCTGGTGGGAGGGAGTGAGGGGCCACAGCTTTGTTTGTGGCCCGGTGTGACTGGAGTTCTGCTGGCCTTTCTGCAGGAGTTGCCAGGCTGCCTCCTGTAAAGAAGAGGATGTGTCACCCATACCTTCCGCTGGAATTTCTCTCCGGACAGAGGTGAGGAAGGAAAAAAGCAGTGGGGGCCGGGACAGGTGCCGTATCTCAGGCAGGTCAATGGAAAGCTTCCGGAAGAGCAGCGCCCGGGGCCAGGACCACCCTGGCTGGCCTGCAGGCACCAAGTTGGCCTGCGTGCTGTCGCTTGTGGGGCTCCACGGCCTTTCTTCTAGTCTTTCAAGCCCTTGTACATATTCAGGTGTTTTACCTGGGAAAGGTGGGAACAGTTCAGCAGCAGCTGGCCTGGGGCTCAGCTCACCTTTATTCAGAGATGCCTCGGCTCGGTCCCCCAGCTTTGCAATGAGGACGCTCCTTGTGTGGGGGGTGTGTTGCTGGCTGTATGGGAGATGATTCCCCACCTCTGACCATTTTCAGAATTGTTTACCACTGCAGCAAGTGCCCTGATAGGGTTTTCCACTATATAACTGGTGGTTTCAAGTTTTTCTTCTTTTATGGTTCAAGTTAGCTTTTATTCCTCTTTTATGTATTTATAGATATAAGCATGGAAATAATTCATTCCTATAAATACATCTGTGTGAAGGGAAGAACTTTTTCTGTTTTATTTTTAAATTTTATTTTTTATAATTTTGAAATTTAATTTTATTTACTTTTTTATACAGCAGGCTATTATTATTTATGTATTTTATGCATATACATGTATACAGGTCAATCTCATTCTCCCAACTCATCCCACCACCACCACCCCATGGCTTCCCACACTTGGTGTCCATACGTTTGTTCTCTACCTCTGTGTCTCTATTTCTTCCCTGCAAACCAGTTCATCTGTACCATTTTTTAGGTTCCACATATATGCATTAATATACAATATTTGTTTTCCTCTTTTTGACTTACTTCATTCTGTATGACAGTCTCTAGATCCATCGATGTCTCTACAAATGACCCAGTTTCATTTCTTTTTATGGCCGTGTAATATTCCATTTTATATATGTACCCCATCTATATCCATTCATCTGTCTGTGGGCATTTAGTTTGCTTCCATTACCTGGCTATTGTAAATAGTGCTGCAATGAACATTGTGGTGAATGTGCCTTTTTGATTTATGGTTTTCTTTGGGTATATGCCCAGAAGTGGGTTTGCTGGATCAGATGGTAATTCTATTTCTAGATTTTTTAAGGAAACTCCATAGTGTTGTTCATAGTGACTGTATCAATTTACATTCCCAGCAATAGTGGAAGAGGGCTCCTTTTGTCCACACCCTCCCCAGAATTTGTTGTTTTTAGATTTTCTGATGATGCCAATTCTAAGAGGTGTGAGGTGATACCTCATTGTAGTTTTGATTTGCATTTCTCTAATAATTAGTGCTGTTGAGCAGCTTTTCATGTGCGTCTTGGCCATCTCTGTGTCTTCTTTAAAGAAACGTCTCTTTAGATCTTCTGCCCATTTTTGTATTGGGTTGTTTGTTTTTTTTAATATTAAGCTGCATGAGCTGTTTATATATATTGGAGATTAAACCTTTGTCCATTGATTCGTTTGCAACTATTTTCGCCCCTTCTGAGGGATGCCTTTTTCCTTTCCGGTTTTCTTAACCAAAAAAGAAAGAAAGAAAAAGAAGTAGAAAACTAATGTGCGTAAAATTTGCCTTTTGAAACGATCGTTTTGAAATATGGACGTCCTTTGAATTTTTTGGTCGATATGTGACCCCAGGATTTGTTTTCAGGGCAGGTGTCATTTACAGGCCTGCAATGATTTTGAATATCAACTGACCATTAGCGCTGGGATTAAAGCTGCTGTTGTGTGAAACGGCCACAAGGTGGCAGCAGTTCTCCCTTACCAATTCTGGTTACTAGGGCAACAGAGCCTCAATGGAAGTCGTGTTCTAGATTGGAATTTAGAAAGGAATGTGCCAGGAGAAAGCCCCTCAAGTTTGTCTCCCTAATTCTGGTTCGTGTTTTTAATTTAATTTTTATTTTTTATTACAGCAAGTTTGATTACAATGTTTGGCTTGTTGTAGGTGTGGAAGATGTGGTTCTTTTACACATATACAGATGTCTGTTTTTCCTGGTATCCTTTTCCCATGTACGTTATGACAGAATGTTGAGTAGTCTTTTGGTATTCCGTAGGGCTTTGGTGATTATATGTGTCACCTGTGTTTGTATAAGTCTGTTAACCCCGATATCGTAATGAAACCAATCCTCACACCTTTCCATGGGTGAACCATAAGTTTGTTTAATGAATCTCTGATTGCCCTTCTCGGTGGAAATATCTGCCCTGGTATCCATTTTTAGGTAACACCTATAAGTGATATGATATGATGTGTCTTTCACTTTCTGACTTACTATATGTCACGTGATTACCTCTAGACTCATCTACGGCGCTGCAAATGGCATTGTGTCCTTTTTTCCCTTGCCTTCTATTGTGACTTAGCGAGGTCCCTTTTCAACAATGTGATTCCCTGCGGGTTGTGGATTAGCTGACGTGGGCAGCCTTATCCTGCCGGCCGGCCCTCCCCAGGTGTGCCTGGTTGAGGTCGATATAAACAGCGCTCCAGGCAGCAATAGCCCGTGAATCTGTGGCTGACTCCATATTCTCTGCCCCGTCAGCAGTCTCGGGGCTGTGCTGGTGGGAGGGAGTGAGGGGCCACAGCTTTGTTTGTGGCCCGGTGTGACTGGAGTTCTGCTGGCCTTTCTGCAGGAGTTGCCAGGCTGCCTCCTGTAAAGAAGAGGATGTGTCACCCATACCTTCCGCTGGAATTTCTCTCCGGACAGAGGTGAGGAAGGAAAAAAGCAGTGGGGGCCGGGACAGGTGCCGTATCTCAGGCAGGACAATGGAAAGCTTCCAGAAGAGCAGTGCCTGGGGCCAGGACCACCCTGGCTGGCCTGCAGGCACCAAGTTGGCCAGCGTGCTGTCGCTTGTGGGGCTCCACGGCCTTTCTTCTAGTCTTTCAAGCCCTTGTACATATTCAGGTGTTTTACCTGGGAAAGGTGGGAACAGTTCAGCAGCAGCTGGCCTGGGGCTCAGCTCACCTTTATTCAGAGATGCCTCGGCTCGGTCCCCCAGCTTTGCAATGAGGACGCTCCTTGTGTGGGGGGTGTTTTGCTGGCTGTATGGGAGATAATTCCGCACCTCTGACCATTTTCAGAATTGTTTACCACTGCAGCAAGTGCCCTGATAGGGTTTTCCACTATATAACTGGTGGTTTCAAGTTTTTCTTCTTTTATGGTTCAAGTTAGCTTTTATTCCTCTTTTATGTATTTATAGATATAAGCATGGAAATAATTCTTTCCTATAAATACATCTGTGTGAAGGGAAGAACTTTTTTCTGTTTTATTTTTAAATTTTATTTTTTATAATTTTGAAATTTAATTTTATTTACTTTTTTATGCAGCAGGCTATTATTATTTATGTATTTTATGCATATACATGTATACAGGTCAATCTCAATCTCCCAACTCATCACACCACCACCACCCCATGGCTTCCCACACTTGGTGTCCATATGTTTGTTCTCTACCTCTGTGTCTCTATTTCTTCCCTGCAAACCAGTTCATCTGTACCATTTTTTAGGTTCCACATATATGCATTAATATACAATATTTGTTTTCCTCTTTCTGACTTACTTCATTCTGTATGACAGTCTCTAGATCCATCGATGTCTCTACAAATGACCCAGTTTCATTCCTTTTTATGGCCGAGTAATACTCCATTTTATATATGTACCCCATCTATATCCATTCATCTGTCTGTGGGCATTTAGTTTGCTTCCATTACCTGGCTATTGTAAATAGTGCTGCAATGAACATTGTGGTGAATGTGCCTTTTTGATTTATGGTTTTCTTTGGGTATATGCCCAGAAGTGGGTTTGCTGGATCAGATGGTAATTCTATTTCTAGATTTTTTAAGGAAACTCCATAGTGTTGTTCATAGTGACTGTATCAATTTACATTCCCAGCAATAGTGGAAGAGGGCTCCTTTTGTCCACACCCTCCCCAGAATTTGTTGTTTTTAGATTTTCTGATGATGCCAATTCTAACAGGTGTGAGGTGATACCTCATTGTAGTTTTGATTTGCATTTCTCTAATAATTAGTGCTGTTGAGCAGCTTTTCATGTGCGTCTTGACCATCTCTGTGTCTTCTTTAAAGAAACGTCTCTTTAGATCTTCTGCCCATTTTTGTATTGGGTTGTTTGTTTTTTTTAATATTAAGCTGCATGAGCTGTTTATATATATTGGAGATTAAACCTTTGTCCATTGATTCGTTTGCAACTATTTTCGCCCCTTCTGAGGGATGCCTTTTTCCTTTCCGGTTTTTTTAACCAAAAAAGAAAGAAAGAAAAAGAAGTAGAAAACTAATGTGCGTAAAATTTGCCTTTTGAAACGATCGTTTTGAAATATGGACGTCCTTTGAATTTTTTGGTCGATATGTGACCCCAGGATTTGTTTTCAGGGCAGGTGTCATTTACAGGCCTGCAATGATTTTGAATATCAACTGACCATTAGCGCTGGGATTAAAGCTGCTGTTGTGTGAAATGGCCACAAGGTGGCAGCAGTTCTCCCTTACCAATTCTGGTTACTAGGGCAACAGAGCCTCAATGGAAATCGTGTTCTAGATTGGAATTTAGAATGGAATGTGCCAGGAGAAAGCCCCTCAAGTTTGTCTCCCTACTTCTGGTTCGTGTTTTTAATTTAATTTTTATTTTTTATTACAGCAAGTTTGATTACAATGTTTGGCTTGTTGTAGGTGTGGAAGATGTGGTTCTTTTACACATATACAGATGTCTGTTTTCCCTGGGATTCTTTTCCCATGTACGTTATGACAGAATGTTGAGTAGTCTTTTGGTATTCCGTAGGTCTTTGGTGATTATATGTGTCACCTGTGTTTGTATAAGTCTGTTAACCCCGATATCATAATGAAACCAATCCTCACACCTTTCCATGGGTGAACAATAAGTTTGTTTAATGAATCTCTGATTGCCCTTCTCGGTGGAAATATCTGCCCTGGTATCCGTTTTTAGGTAACACCTATAAGTGATATGATATGATGTGTCTTTCACTTTCTGACTTACTATATGTCACGTGATTACCTCTAGACTCATCTACGGCGCTGCAAATGGCATTGTGTCCTTTTTTTCCTTGCCTTCTATTGTGACTTAGCGAGGTCCATTTTCAACAATGTGATTCCCTGCGGGTTGTGGATTAGCTGACGTGGGCAGCCTTATCCTGCTGGCCGGCCCTCCCCAGGTGTGCCTGGTTGAGGTCGATATAAACAGCGCTCCAGGCAGCAATAGCCCGTGAATCTGTGGCTGACTCCATATTCTCTGCCCCGTCAGCAGTCTCGGGGCTGTGCTGGTGGGAGGGAGTGAGGGGCCACAGCTTTGTTTGTGGCCCGGTGTGACTGGAGTTCTGCTGGCCTTTCTGCAGGAGTTGCCAGGCTGCCTCCTGTAAAGAAGAGGATGTGTCACCCATACCTTCCGCTGGAATTTCTCTCCGGACAGAGGTGAGGAAGGAAAAAAGCAGTGGGGGCCGGGACAGGTGCCGTATCTCAGGCAGGACAATGGAAAGCTTCCGGAAGAGCAGCGCCCGGGGCCAGGACCACCCTGGCTGGCCTGCAGGCACCAAGTTGGCCTGCGTGCTGTCGCTTGTGGGGCTCCACGGCCTTTCTTCTAGTCTTTCAAGCCCTTGTACATATTCAGGTGTTTTACCTGGGAAAGGTGGGAACAGTTCAGCAGCAGCTGGCCTGGGGCTCAGCTCACCTTTATTCAGAGATGCCTCGGCTCGGTCCCCCAGCTTTGCAATGAGGACGCTCCTTGTGTGGGGGGGGTGTTGCTGGCTGTATGGGAGATGACTCCCCACCTCTGACCATTTTCAGAATTGTTTACCACTGCAGCAAGTGCCCTGATAGGGTTTTCCACTATATAACTGGTGGTTTCAAGTTTTTCTTCTTTTATGGTTCAAGTTAGCTTTTATTCCTCTTTTATGTATTTATAGATATAAGCATGGAAATAATTCATTCCTATAAATACATCTGTGTGAAGGGAAGAACTTTTTCTATTTTATTTTTAAATTCTATTTTTTATAATTTTGAAATTTAATTTTATTTACTTTTTTATACAGCAGGCTATTATTATTTATGTATTTTATGCATATACATGTATACAGGTCAATCTCAATCTCCCAACTCATCCCACCACCACCACCCCATGGCTTCCCACACTTGGTGTCCATACGTTTGTTCTCTACCTCTGTGTCTCTATTTCTTCCCTGCAAACCAGTTCATCTGTACCATTTTTTAGGTTCCACATATATGCATTAATATACAATATTTGTTTTCCTCTTTTTGACTTACTTCATTCTGTATGACAGTCTCTAGATCCATCGATGTCTCTACAAATGACCCAGTTTCATTCCTTTTTATGGCCGAGTAATATTCCATTTTATATATGTACCCCATCTATATCCATTCATCTGTCTGTGGGCATTTAGTTTGTTTCCATTACCTGGCTATTGTAAATAGTGCTGCAATGAACATTGTGGTGAATGTGCCTTTTTGATTTATGGTTTTCTTTGGGTATATGCCCAGAAGTGGGTTTGCTGGATCAGATGGTAATTCTATTTCTAGATTTTTTAAGGAAACTCCATAGTGTTGTTCATAGTGACTGTATCAATTTACATTCCCAGCAATAGTGGAAGAGGGCTCCTTTTGTCCACACCCTCCCCAGAATTTGTTGCTTTTAGATTTTCTGATGATGCCAATTCTAACAGGTGTGAGGTGATACCTCATTGTAGTTTTGATTTGCATTTCTCTAATAATTAGTGCTGTTGAGCAGCTTTTCATGTGCGTCTTGACCATCTCTGTGTCTTCTTTAAAGAAACGTCTCTTTAGATCTTCTGCCCATTTTTGTATTGGGTTGTTTGTTTTTTTTAATATTAAGCTGCATGAGCTGTTTATATATATTGGAGATTAAACCTTTGTCCATTGATTCGTTTGCAACTATTTTCGCCCCTTTTGAGGGATGCCTTTTTCCTTTCCGGTTTTTTTAACCAAAAAAGAAAGAAAGAAAAAGAAGTAGAAAACTAATGTGCGTAAAATTTGCCTTTTGAAACGATCGTTTTGAAATATGGACGTCCTTTGAATTTTTTGGTCGATATGTGACCCCAGGATTTGTTTTCAGGGCAGGTGTCATTTACAGGCCTGCAATGATTTTGAATATCAACTGACCATTAGCGCTGGGATTAAAGCTGCTGTTGTGTGAAACGGCCACAAGGTGGCAGCAGTTCTCCCTTACCAATTCTGGTTACTAGGGCAACAGAGCCTCAATGGAAATCGTGTTCTAGATTGGAATTTAGAATGGAATGTGCCAGGAGAAAGCCCCTCAAGTTTGTCTCCCTACTTCTGGTTCGTGTTTTTAATTTAATTTTTATTTTTTATTACAGCAAGTTTGATTACAATGTTTGGGTTATTGTAGGTGTGGAAGATGTGGTTCTTTTACACATATACAGATGTCTGTTTTTCCTGGGATCCTTTTCCCATGTACGTTATGACAGAATGTTGAGTAGTCTTTTGGTATTCCGTAGGTCTTTGGTGATTATATGTGTCACCTGTGTTTGTATAAGTCTGTTAACCCTGATATCGTAATGAAACCAATCCTCACACCTTTCCATGGGTGAACAATAAGTTTGTTTAATGAATCTCTGATTGCCCTTCTCGGTGGAAATATCTGCCCTGGTATCCATTTTTAGGTAACACCTATAAGTGATATGATATGATGTGTCTTTCACTTTCTGACTTACTATATGTCACGTGATTACCTCTAGACTCATCTACGGCGCTGCAAATGGCATTGTGTCCTTTTTTCCCTTGCCTTCTATTGTGACTTAGCGAGGTCCCTTTTCAACAATGTGATTCCCTGCGGGTTGTGGATTAGCTGACGTGGGCAGCCTTATCCTGCCGGCCGGGCCTCCCCAGGTGTGCCTGGTTGAGGTCGATATAAACAGCGCTCCAGGCAGCAATAGCCCGTGAATCTGTGGCTGACTCCATATTCTCTGCCCCGTCAGCAGTCTCGGGGCTGTGCTGGTGGGAGGGAGTGAGGGGCCACAGCTTTGTTTGTGGCCCGGTTTGACTGGAGTTCTGCTGGCCTTTCTGCAGGAGTTGCCAGGCTGCCTCCTGTAAAGAAGAGGATGTGTCACCCATACCTTCCGCTGGAATTTCTCTCCGGACAGAGGTGAGGAAGGAAAAAGCAGTGGGGCCGGGACAGGTGCCGTATCTCAGGCAGGACAAAGGAAAGCTTCCGGAAGAGCAGCTCCTGTGTCCAGGACCTCCCTGGCTGGCCTGCAGGCACCAAGTTGGCCTGCGTGCTGTCGCTTGTGGGGCTCCACGGCCTTTCTTCTAGTCTTTCAAGCCCTTGTACATATTCAGGTGTTTTACCTGGGAAAGGTGGGAACAGTTCAGCAGCAGCTGGCCTGGGGCTCAGCTCACCTTTATTCAGAGATGCCTCGGCTCGGTCCCCCAGCTTTGCAATGAGGACGCTCCTTGTGTGGGGGGTGTGTTGCTGGCTGTATGGGAGATAATTCCGCACCTCTGACCATTTTCAGAATTGTTTACCACTGCAGCAAGTGCCCTGATAGGGTTTTCCACTATATAACTGGTGGTTTCAAGTTTTTCTTCTTTTATGGATCAAGTTAGCATTTATTCCTCTTTTATGTATTTATAGATATAAGCATGGAAATAATTCATTCCTATAAATACATCTGTGTGAAGGGAAGAACTTTTTTCTGTTTTATTTTTAAATTTTATTTTTTATAATTTTGAAATTTAATTTTATTTACTTTTTTATGCAGCAGGCTATTATTATTTATGTATTTTATGCATATACATGTATACAGGTCAATCTCAATCTCCCAACTCATCCCACCACCACCACCCCTTGGCTTCCCACACTTGGTGTCCATATGTTTGTTCTCTACCTCTGTGTCTCTATTTCTTCCCTGCAAACCAGTTCATCTGTACCATTTTTTAGGTTCCACATATATGCATTAATATACAATATTTGTTTTCCTCTTTCTGACTTACTTCATTCTGTATGACAGTCTCTAGATCCATCGATGTCTCTACAAATGACCCAGTTTCATTCCTTTTTATGGCCGAGTAATACTCCATTTTATATATGTACCCCATCTATATCCATTCATCTGTCTGTGGGCATTTAGTTTGCTTCCATTACCTGGCTATTGTAAATAGTGCTGCAATGAACATTGTGGTGAATGTGCCTTTTTGATTTATGGTTTTCTTTGGGTATATGCCCAGAAGTGGGTTTGCTGGATCAGATGGTAATTCTATTTCTAGATTTTTTAAGGAAACTCCATAGTGTTGTTCATAGTGACTGTATCAATTTACATTCCCAGCAATAGTGGAAGAGGGCTCCTTTTGTCCACACCCTCCCCAGAATTTGTTGTTTTTAGATTTTCTGATGATGCCAATTCTAACAGGTGTGAGGTGATACCTCATTGTAGTTTTGATTTGCATTTCTCTAATAATTAGTGCTGTTGAGCTGCTTTTCATGTGCGTCTTGACCATCTCTGTGTCTTCTTTAAAGAAACGTCTCTTTAGATCTTCTGCCCATTTTTGTATTGGGTTGTTTTTTTTTTAATATTAAGCTGCATGAGCTGTTTATATATATTGGAGATTAAACCTTTGTCCATTGATTCGTTTGCTACTATTTTCGCCCCTTCTGAGGGATGCCTTTTTCCTTTCCGGTTTTTTTAACCAAAAAAGAAAGAAAGAAAAAGAAGTAGAAAACTAATGTGCGTAAAATTTGCCTTTTGAAACGATCGTTTTGAAATATGGACGTCCTTTGAATTTTTTGGTCGATATGTGACCCCAGGATTTGTTTTCAGGGCAGGTGTCATTTACAGGCCTGCAATGATTTTGAATATCAACTGACCATTAGCGCTGGGATTAAAGCTGCTGTTGTGTGAAACGGCCACAAGGTGGCAGCAGTTCTCCCTTACCAATTCTGGTTACTAGGGCAACAGAGCCTCAATGGAAATCGTGTTCTAGATTGGAATTTAGAATGGAATGTGCCAGGAGAAAGCCCCTCAAGTTTGTCTCCCTACTTCTGGTTCGTGTTTTTAATTTAATTTTTATTTTTTATTACAGCAAGTTTGATTACAATGTTTGGCTTGTTGTAGGTGTGGAAGATGTGGTTCTTTTACACATATACAGATGTCTGTTTTTCCTGGGATTCTTTTCCCATGTACGTTATGACAGAATGTTGAGTAGTCTTTTGGTATTCCGTAGGTCTTTGGTGATTATATGTGTCACCTGTGTTTGTATAAGTCTGTTAACCCCGATATCATAATGAAACCAATCCTCACACCTTTCCATGGGTGAACAATAAGTTTGTTTAATGAATCTCTGATTGCCCTTCTCGGTGGAAATATCTGCCCTGGTATCCATTTTTAGGTAACACCTATAAGTGATATGATATGATGTGTCTTTCACTTTCTGACTTACTATATGTCACGTGATTACCTCTAGACTCATCTACGGCGCTGCAAATGGCATTGTGTCCTTTTTTTCCTTGCCTTCTATTGTGACTTAGCGAGGTCCCTTTTCAACAATGTGATTCCCTGCGGGTTGTGGATTAGCTGACGTGGGCAGCCTTATCCTGCTGGCCGGCCCTCCCCAGGTGTGCCTGGTTGAGGTCGATATAAACAGCGCTCCAGGCAGCAATAGCCCGTGAATCTGTGGCTGACTCCATATTCTCTGCCCCGTCAGCAGTCTCGGGGCTGTGCTGGTGGGAGGGAGTGAGGGGCCACAGCTTTGTTTGTGGCCCGGTGTGACTGGAGTTCTGCTGGCCTTTCTGCAGGAGTTGCCAGGCTGCCTCCTGTAAAGAAGAGGATGTGTCACCCATACCTTCCGCTGGAATTTCTCTCCGGACAGAGGTGAGGAAGGAAAAAAGCAGTGGGGGCCGGGACAGGTGCCGTATCTCAGGCAGGACAATGGAAAGCTTCCGGAAGAGCAGCGCCCGGGGCCAGGACCACCCTGGCTGGCCTGCAGGCACCAAGTTGGCCTGCGTGCTGTCGCTTGTGGGGCTCCACGGCCTTTCTTCTAGTCTTTCAAGCCCTTGTACATATTCAGGTGTTTTACCTGGGAAAGGTGGGAACAGTTCAGCAGCAGCTGGCCTGGGGCTCAGCTCACCTTTATTCAGAGATGCCTCGGCTCGGTCCCCCAGCTTTGCAATGAGGACGCTCCTTGTGTGGGGGGGGTGTTGCTGGCTGTATGGGAGATGACTCCCCACCTCTGACCATTTTCAGAATTGTTTACCACTGCAGCAAGTGCCCTGATAGGGTTTTCCACTATATAACTGGTGGTTTCAAGTTTTTCTTCTTTTATGGTTCAAGTTAGCTTTTATTCCTCTTTTATGTATTTATAGATATAAGCATGGAAATAATTCATTCCTATAAATACATCTGTGTGAAGGGAAGAACTTTTTCTGTTTTATTTTTAAATTTTATTTTTTATAATTTTGAAATTTAATTTTATTTACTTTTTTATACAGCAGGCTATTATTATTTATGTATTTTATGCATATACATTTATACAGGTCAATCTCAATCTCCCAACTCATCCCACCACCACCACCCCATGGCTTCCCACACTTGGTGTCCATACGTTTGTTCTCTACCTCTGTGTCTCTATTTCTTCCCTGCAAACCAGTTCATCTGTACCATTTTTTAGGTTCCACATATATGCATTAATATACAATATTTGTTTTCCTCTTTTTGACTTACTTCATTCTGTATGACAGTCTCTAGATCCATCGATGTCTCTACAAATGACCCAGTTTCATTCCTTTTTATGGCCGAGTAATATTCCATTTTATATATGTACCCCATCTATATCCATTCATCTGTCTGTGGGCATTTAGTTTGCTTCCATTACCTGGCTATTGTAAATAGTGCTGCAATGAACATTGTGGTGAATGTGCCTTTTTGATTTATGGTTTTCTTTGGGTATATGCCCAGAAGTGGGTTTGCTGGATCAGATGGTAATTCTATTTCTAGATTTTTTAAGGAAACTCCATAGTGTTGTTCATAGTGACTGTATCAATTTACATTCCCAGCAATAGTGGAAGAGGGCTCCTTTTGTCCACACCCTCCCCAGAATTTGTTGTTTTTAGATTTTCTGATGATGCCAATTCTAACAGGTGTGAGGTGATACCTCATTGTAGTTTTGATTTGCATTTCTCTAATAATTAGTGCTGTTGAGCAGCTTTTCATGTGCGTCTTGGCCATCTCTGTGTCTTCTTTAAAGAAACGTCTCTTTAGATCTTCTGCCCATTTTTGTATTGGGTTGTTTGTTTTTTTTAATATTAAGCTGCATGAGCTGTTTATATATATTGGAGATTAAACCTTTGTCCATAGATTCGTTTGCAACTATTTTCGCCCCTTCTGAGGGATGCCTTTTTCCTTTCCGGTTTTTTTAACCAAAAAAGAAAGAAAGAAAAAGAAGTAGAAAACTAATGTGCGTAAAATTTGCCTTTTGAAACGATCGTTTTGAAATATGGACGTCCTTTGAATTTTTTGGTCGATATGTGACCCCAGGATTTGTTTTCAGGGCAGGTGTCATTTACAGGCCTGCAATGATTTTGAATATCAACTGACCATTAGCGCTGGGATTAAAGCTGCTGTTGTGTGAAACGGCCACAAGGTGGCAGCAGTTCTCCCTTACCAATTCTGGTTACTAGGGCAACAGAGCCTCAATGGAAGTCGTGTTCTAGATTGGAATTTAGAATGGAATGTGCCAGGAGAAAGCCCCTCAAGTTTGTCTCCCTACTTCTGGTTCGTGTTTTTAATTTAATTTTTATTTTTTATTACAGCAAGTTTGATTACAATGTTTGGCTTGTTGTAGGTGTGGAAGATGTGGTTCTTTTACACATATACAGATGTCTGTTTTTCCTGGGATCCTTTCCCCATGTACGTTATGACAGAATGTTGAATAGTCTTTTGGTATTCCGTAGGTCTTTGGTGATTATATGTGTCACCTGTGTTTGTATAAGTCTGTTAACCCCGATATCGTAATGAAACCAATCCTCACACCTTTCCATGGGTGAACAATAAGTTTGTTTAATGAATCTCTGATTGCCCTTCTCGGTGGAAATATCTGCCCTGGTATCCATTTTTATGTAACACCTATAAGTGATATGATATGATGTGTCTTTCACTTTCTGACTTACTATATGTCACGTGATTACCTCTAGACTCATCTACGGCGCTGCAAATGGCATTGTGTCCTTTTTTCCCTTGCCTTCTATTGTGACTTAGCGAGGTCCCTTTTCAACAATGTGATTCCCTGCGGGTTGTGGATTAGCTGACGTGGGCAGCCTTATCCTGCTGGCCGGCCCTCCCCAGGTGTGCCTGGTTGAGGTCGATATAAACAGCGCTCCAGGCAGCAATAGCCCGTGAATCTGTGGCTGACTCCATATTCTCTGCCCCGTCAGCAGTCTCGGGGCTGTGCTGGTGGGAGGGAGTGAGGGGCCACAGCTTTGTTTGTGGCCCGGTGTGACTGGAGTTCTGCTGGCCTTTCTGCAGGAGTTGCCAGGCTGCCTCCTGTAAAGAAGAGGATGTGTCACCCATACCTTCCGCTGGAATTTCTCTCCGGACAGAGGTGAGGAAGGAAAAAAGCAGTGGGGGCCGGGACAGGTGCCGTATCTCAGGCAGGACAATGGAAAGCTTCCGGAAGAGCAGCGCCCGGGGCCAGGACCACCCTGGCTGGCCTGCAGGCACCAAGTTGGCCTGCGTGCTGTCGCTTGTGGGGCTCCACGGCCTTTCTTCTAGTCTTTCAAGCCCTTGTACATATTCAGGTGTTTTACCTGGGAAAGGTGGGAACAGTTCAGCAGCAGCTGGCCTGGGGCTCAGCTCACCTTTATTCAGAGATGCCTCGGCTCGGTCCCCCAGCTTTGCAATGAGGACGCTCCTTGTGTGGGGGGTGTGTTGCTGGCTGTATGGGAGATGACTCCCCACCTCTGACCATTTTCAGAATTGTTTACCACTGCAGCAAGTGCCCTGATAGGGTTTTCCACTATATAACTGGTGGTTTCAAGTTTTTCTTCTTTTATGGTTCAAGTTAGCTTTTATTCCTCTTTTATGTATTTATAGATATAAGCATGGAAATAATTCATTCCTATAAATACATCTGTGTGAAGGGAAGAACTTTTTCTGTTTTATTTTTAAATTTTATTTTTTATAATTTTGAAATTTAATTTTATTTACTTTTTTATACAGCAGGCTATTATTATTTATGTATTTTATGCATATACATGTATACAGGTCAATCTCATTCTCCCAACTCATCCCACCACCACCACCCCATGGCTTCCCACACTTGGTGTCCATACGTTTGTTCTCTACCTCTGTGTCTCTATTTCTTCCCTGCAAACCAGTTCATCTGTACCATTTTTTAGGTTCCACATATATGCATTAATATACAATATTTGTTTTCCTCTTTTTGACTTACTTCATTCTGTATGACAGTCTCTAGATCCATCGATGTCTCTACAAATGACCCAGTTTCATTTCTTTTTATGGCCGTGTAATATTCCATTTTATATATGTACCCCATCTATATCCATTCATCTGTCTGTGGGCATTTAGTTTGCTTCCATTACCTGGCTATTGTAAATAGTGCTGCAATGAACATTGTGGTGAATGTGCCTTTTTGATTTATGGTTTTCTTTGGGTATATGCCCAGAAGTGGGTTTGCTGGATCAGATGGTAATTCTATTTCTAGATTTTTTAAGGAAACTCCATAGTGTTGTTCATAGTGACTGTATCAATTTACATTCCCAGCAATAGTGGAAGAGGGCTCCTTTTGTCCACACCCTCCCCAGAATTTGTTGTTTTTAGATTTTCTGATGATGCCAATTCTAAGAGGTGTGAGGTGATACCTCATTGTAGTTTTGATTTGCATTTCTCTAATAATTAGTGCTGTTGAGCAGCTTTTCATGTGCGTCTTGGCCATGTCTGTGTCTTCTTTAAAGAAACGTCTCTTTAGATCTTCTGCCCATTTTTGTATTGGGTTGTTTGTTTTTTTTAATATTAAGCTGCATGAGCTGTTTATATATATTGGAGATTAAACCTTTGTCCATTGATTCGTTTGCAACTATTTTCGCCCCTTCTGAGGGATGCCTTTTTCCTTTCCGGTTTTCTTAACCAAAAAAGAAAGAAAGAAAAAGAAGTAGAAAACTAATGTGCGTAAAATTTGCCTTTTGAAACGATCGTTTTGAAATATGGACGTCCTTTGAATTTTTTGGTCGATATGTGACCCCAGGATTTGTTTTCAGGGCAGGTGTCATTTACAGGCCTGCAATGATTTTGAATATCAACTGACCATTAGCGCTGGGATTAAAGCTGCTGTTGTGTGAAACGGCCACAAGGTGGCAGCAGTTCTCCCTTACCAATTCTGGTTACTAGGGCAACAGAGCCTCAATGGAAGTCGTGTTCTAGATTGGAATTTAGAAAGGAATGTGCCAGGAGAAAGCCCCTCAAGTTTGTCTCCCTAATTCTGGTTCGTGTTTTTAATTTAATTTTTATTTTTTATTACAGCAAGTTTGATTACAATGTTTGGCTTGTTGTAGGTGTGGAAGATGTGGTTCTTTTACACATATACAGATGTCTGTTTTTCCTGGTATCCTTTTCCCATGTACGTTATGACAGAATGTTGAGTAGTCTTTTGGTATTCCGTAGGGCTTTGGTGATTATATGTGTCACCTGTGTTTGTATAAGTCTGTTAACCCCGATATCGTAATGAAACCAATCCTCACACCTTTCCATGGGTGAACCATAAGTTTGTTTAATGAATCTCTGATTGCCCTTCTCGGTGGAAATATCTGCCCTGGTATCCATTTTTAGGTAACACCTATAAGTGATATGATATGATGTGTCTTTCACTTTCTGACTTACTATATGTCACGTGATTACCTCTAGACTCATCTACGGCGCTGCAAATGGCATTGTGTCCTTTTTTCCCTTGCCTTCTATTGTGACTTAGCGAGGTCCCTTTTCAACAATGTGATTCCCTGCGGGTTGTGGATTAGCTGACGTGGGCAGCCTTATCCTGCCGGCCGGCCCTCCCCAGGTGTGCCTGGTTGAGGTCGATATAAACAGCGCTCCAGGCAGCAATAGCCCGTGAATCTGTGGCTGACTCCATATTCTCTGCCCCGTCAGCAGTCTCGGGGCTGTGCTGGTGGGAGGGAGTGAGGGGCCACAGCTTTGTTTGTGGCCCGGTGTGACTGGAGTTCTGCTGGCCTTTCTGCAGGAGTTGCCAGGCTGCCTCCTGTAAAGAAGAGGATGTGTCACCCATACCTTCCGCTGGAATTTCTCTCCGGACAGAGGTGAGGAAGGAAAAAAGCAGTGGGGGCCGGGACAGGTGCCGTATCTCAGGCAGGACAATGGAAAGCTTCCAGAAGAGCAGTGCCTGGGGCCAGGACAACCCTGGCTGGCCTGCAGGCACCAAGTTGGCCAGCGTGCTGTCGCTTGTGGGGCTCCACGGCCTTTCTTCTAGTCTTTCAAGCCCTTGTACATATTCAGGTGTTTTACCTGGGAAAGGTGGGAACAGTTCAGCAGCAGCTGGCCTGGGGCTCAGCTCACCTTTATTCAGAGATGCCTCGGCTCGGTCCCCCAGCTTTGCAATGAGGACGCTCCTTGTGTGGGGGGTGTGTTGCTGGCTGTATGGGAGATAATTCCGCACCTCTGACCATTTTCAGAATTGTTTACCACTGCAGCAAGTGCCCTGATAGGGTTTTCCACTATATAACTGGTGGTTTCAAGTTTTTCTTCTTTTATGGTTCAAGTTAGCTTTTATTCCTCTTTTATGTATTTATAGATATAAGCATGGAAATAATTCTTTCCTATAAATACATCTGTGTGAAGGGAAGAACTTTTTTCTGTTTTATTTTTAAATTTTATTTTTTATAATTTTGAAATTTAATTTTATTTACTTTTTTATGCAGCAGGCTATTATTATTTATGTATTTTATGCATATACATGTATACAGGTCAATCTCAATCTCCCAACTCATCCCACCACCACCACCCCATGGCTTCCCACACTTGGTGTCCATATGTTTGTTCTCTACCTCTGTGTCTCTATTTCTTCCCTGCAAACCAGTTCATCTGTACCATTTTTTAGGTTCCACATATATGCATTAATATACAATATTTGTTTTCCTCTTTCTGACTTACTTCATTCTGTATGACAGTCTCTAGATCCATCGATGTCTCTACAAATGACCCAGTTTCATTCCTTTTTATGGCCGAGTAATACTCCATTTTATATATGTACCCCATCTATATCCATTCATCTGTCTGTGGGCATTTAGTTTGCTTCCATTACCTGGCTATTGTAAATAGTGCTGCAATGAACATTGTGGTGAATGTGCCTTTTTGATTTATGGTTTTCTTTGGGTATATGCCCAGAAGTGGGTTTGCTGGATCAGATGGTAATTCTATTTCTAGATTTTTTAAGGAAACTCCATAGTGTTGTTCATAGTGACTGTATCAATTTACATTCCCAGCAATAGTGGAAGAGGGCTCCTTTTGTCCACACCCTCCCCAGAATTTGTTGTTTTTAGATTTTCTGATGATGCCAATTCTAACAGGTGTGAGGTGATACCTCATTGTAGTTTTGATTTGCATTTCTCTAATAATTAGTGCTGTTGAGCAGCTTTTCATGTGCGTCTTGACCATCTCTGTGTCTTCTTTAAAGAAACGTCTCTTTAGATCTTCTGCCCATTTTTGTATTGGGTTGTTTGTTTTTTTTAATATTAAGCTGCATGAGCTGTTTATATATATTGGAGATTAAACCTTTGTCCATTGATTCGTTTGCAACTATTTTCGCCCCTTCTGAGGGATGCCTTTTTCCTTTCCGGTTTTTTTAACCAAAAAAGAAAGAAAGAAAAAGAAGTAGAAAACTAATGTGCGTAAAATTTGCCTTTTGAAACGATCGTTTTGAAATATGGACGTCCTTTGAATTTTTTGGTCGATATGTGACCCCAGGATTTGTTTTCAGGGCAGGTGTCATTTACAGGCCTGCAATGATTTTGAATATCAACTGACCATTAGCGCTGGGATTAAAGCTGCTGTTGTGTGAAATGGCCACAAGGTGGCAGCAGTTCTCCCTTACCAATTCTGGTTACTAGGGCAACAGAGCCTCAATGGAAATCGTGTTCTAGATTGGAATTTAGAATGGAATGTGCCAGGAGAAAGCCCCTCAAGTTTGTCTCCCTACTTCTGGTTCGTGTTTTTAATTTAATTTTTATTTTTTATTACAGCAAGTTTGATTACAATGTTTGGCTTGTTGTAGGTGTGGAAGATGTGGTTCTTTTACACATATACAGATGTCTGTTTTCCCTGGGATTCTTTTCCCATGTACGTTATGACAGAATGTTGAGTAGTCTTTTGGTATTCCGTAGGTCTTTGGTGATTATATGTGTCACCTGTGTTTGTATAAGTCTGTTAACCCCGATATCATAATGAAACCAATCCTCACACCTTTCCATGGGTGAACAATAAGTTTGTTTAATGAATCTCTGATTGCCCTTCTCGGTGGAAATATCTGCCCTGGTATCCATTTTTAGGTAACACCTATAAGTGATATGATATGATGTGTCTTTCACTTTCTGACTTACTATATGTCACGTGATTACCTCTAGACTCATCTACGGCGCTGCAAATGGCATTGTGTCCTTTTTTTCCTTGCCTTCTATTGTGACTTAGCGAGGTCCATTTTCAACAATGTGATTCCCTGCGGGTTGTGGATTAGCTGACGTGGGCAGCCTTATCCTGCTGGCCGGCCCTCCCCAGGTGTGCCTGGTTGAGGTCGATATAAACAGCGCTCCAGGCAGCAATAGCCCGTGAATCTGTGGCTGACTCCATATTCTCTGCCCCGTCAGCAGTCTCGGGGCTGTGCTGGTGGGAGGGAGTGAGGGGCCACAGCTTTGTTTGTGGCCCGGTGTGACTGGAGTTCTGCTGGCCTTTCTGCAGGAGTTGCCAGGCTGCCTCCTGTAAAGAAGAGGATGTGTCACCCATACCTTCCGCTGGAATTTCTCTCCGGACAGACGTGAGGAAGGAAAAAAGCAGTGGGGGCCGGGACAGGTGCCGTATCTCAGGCAGGACAATGGAAAGCTTCCGGAAGAGCAGCGCCCGGGGCCAGGACCACCCTGGCTGGCCTGCAGGCACCAAGTTGGCCAGCGTGCTGTCGCTTGTGGGGCTCCACGGCCTTTCTTCTAGTCTTTCAAGCCCTTGTACATATTCAGGTGTTTTACCTGGGAAAGGTGGGAACAGTTCAGCAGCAGCTGGCCTGGGGCTCAGCTCACCTTTATTCAGAGATGCCTCGGCTCGGTCCCCCAGCTTTGCAATGAGGACGCTCCTTGTGTGGGGGGTGTGTTGCTGGCTGTATGGGAGATGACTCCCCACCTCTGACCATTTTCAGAATTGTTTACCACTGCAGCAAGTGCCCTGATAGGGTTTTCCACTATATAACTGGTGGTTTCAAGTTTTTCTTCTTTTATGGTTCAAGTTAGCTTTTATTCCTCTTTTATGTATTTATAGATATAAGCATGGAAATAATTCATTCCTATAAATACATCTGTGTGAAGGGAAGAACTTTTTCTGTTTTATTTTTAAATTCTATTTTTTATAATTTTGAAATTTAATTTTATTTACTTTTTTATACAGCAGGCTATTATTATTTATGTATTTTATGCATATACATGTATACAGGTCAATCTCAATCTCCCAACTCATCCCACCACCACCACCCCATGGCTTCCCACACTTGGTGTCCATACGTTTGTTCTCTACCTCTGTGTCTCTATTTCTTCCCTGCAAACCAGTTCATCTGTACCATTTTTTAGGTTCCACATATATGCATTAATATACAATATTTGTTTTCCTCTTTTTGACTTACTTCATTCTGTATGACAGTCTCTAGATCCATCGATGTCTCTACAAATGACCCAGTTTCATTCCTTTTTATGGCCGAGTAATATTCCATTTTATATATGTACCCCATCTATATCCATTCATCTGTCTGTGGGCATTTAGTTTGCTTCCATTACCTGGCTATTGTAAATAGTGCTGCAATGAACATTGTGGTGAATGTGCCTTTTTGATTTATGGTTTTCTTTGGGTATATGCCCAGAAGTGGGTTTGCTGGATCAGATGGTAATTCTATTTCTAGATTTTTTAAGGAAACTCCATAGTGTTGTTCATAGTGACTGTATCAATTTACATTCCCAGCAATAGTGGAAGAGGGCTCCTTTTGTCCACACCCTCCCCAGAATTTGTTGCTTTTAGATTTTCTGATGATGCCAATTCTAACAGGTGTGAGGTGATACCTCATTGTAGTTTTGATTTGCATTTCTCTAATAATTAGTGCTGTTGAGCAGCTTTTCATGTGCGTCTTGACCATCTCTGTGTCTTCTTTAAAGAAACGTCTCTTTAGATCTTCTGCCCATTTTTGTATTGGGTTGTTTGTTTTTTTTAATATTAAGCTGCATGAGCTGTTTATATATATTGGAGATTAAACCTTTGTCCATTGATTCGTTTGCAACTATTTTCGCCCCTTTTGAGGGATGCCTTTTTCCTTTCCGGTTTTTTTAACCAAAAAAGAAAGAAAGAAAAAGAAGTAGAAAACTAATGTGCGTAAAATTTGCCTTTTGAAACGATCGTTTTGAAATATGGACGTCCTTTGAATTTTTTGGTCGATATGTGACCCCAGGATTTGTTTTCAGGGCAGGTGTCATTTACAGGCCTGCAATGATTTTGAATATCAACTGACCATTAGCGCTGGGATTAAAGCTGCTGTTGTGTGAAACGGCCACAAGGTGGCAGCAGTTCTCCCTTACCAATTCTGGTTACTAGGGCAACAGAGCCTCAATGGAAATCGTGTTCTAGATTGGAATTTAGAATGGAATGTGCCAGGAGAAAGCCCCTCAAGTTTGTCTCCCTACTTCTGGTTCGTGTTTTTAATTTAATTTTTATTTTTTATTACAGCAAGTTTGATTACAATGTTTGGGTTATTGTAGGTGTGGAAGATGTGGTTCTTTTACACATATACAGATGTCTGTTTTTCCTGGGATCCTTTTCCCATGTACGTTATGACAGAATGTTGAGTAGTCTTTTGGTATTCCGTAGGTCTTTGGTGATTATATGTGTCACCTGTGTTTGTATAAGTCTGTTAACCCTGATATCGTAATGAAACCAATCCTCACACCTTTCCATGGGTGAACAATAAGTTTGTTTAATGAATCTCTGATTGCCCTTCTCGGTGGAAATATCTGCCCTGGTATCCATTTTTAGGTAACACCTATAAGTGATATGATATGATGTGTCTTTCACTTTCTGACTTACTATATGTCACGTGATTACCTCTAGACTCATCTACGGCGCTGCAAATGGCATTGTGTCCTTTTTTCCCTTGCCTTCTATTGTGACTTAGCGAGGTCCCTTTTCAACAATGTGATTCCCTGCGGGTTGTGGATTAGCTGACGTGGGCAGCCTTATCCTGCCGGCCGGGCCTCCCCAGGTGTGCCTGGTTGAGGTCGATATAAACAGCGCTCCAGGCAGCAATAGCCCGTGAATCTGTGGCTGACTCCATATTCTCTGCCCCGTCAGCAGTCTCGGGGCTGTGCTGGTGGGAGGGAGTGAGGGGCCACAGCTTTGTTTGTGGCCCGGTTTGACTGGAGTTCTGCTGGCCTTTCTGCAGGAGTTGCCAGGCTGCCTCCTGTAAAGAAGAGGATGTGTCACCCATACCTTCCGCTGGAATTTCTCTCCGGACAGAGGTGAGGAAGGAAAAAGCAGTGGGGCCGGGACAGGTGCCGTATCTCAGGCAGGACAAAGGAAAGCTTCCGGAAGAGCAGCTCCTGTGTCCAGGACCTCCCTGGCTGGCCTGCAGGCACCAAGTTGGCCTGCGTGCTGTCGCTTGTGGGGCTCCACGGCCTTTCTTCTAGTCTTTCAAGCCCTTGTACATATTCAGGTGTTTTACCTGGGAAAGGTGGGAACAGTTCAGCAGCAGCTAGCCTGGGGCTCAGCTCACCTTTATTCAGAGATGCCTCGGCTCGGTCCCCCAGCTTTGCAATGAGGACGCTCCTTGTGTGGGGGGTGTGTTGCTGGCTGTATGGGAGATAATTCCGCACCTCTGACCATTTTCAGAATTGTTTACCACTGCAGCAAGTGCCCTGATAGGGTTTTCCACTATATAACTGGTGGTTTCAAGTTTTTCTTCTTTTATGGATCAAGTTAGCATTTATTCCTCTTTTATGTATTTATAGATATAAGCATGGAAATAATTCATTCCTATAAATACATCTGTGTGAAGGGAAGAACTTTTTTCTGTTTTATTTTTAAATTTTATTTTTTATAATTTTGAAATTTAATTTTATTTACTTTTTTATGCAGCAGGCTATTATTATTTATGTATTTTATGCATATACATGTATACAGGTCAATCTCAATCTCCCAACTCATCCCACCACCACCACCCCTTGGCTTCCCACACTTGGTGTCCATATGTTTGTTCTCTACCTCTGTGTCTCTATTTCTTCCCTGCAAACCAGTTCATCTGTACCATTTTTTAGGTTCCACATATATGCATTAATATACAATATTTGTTTTCCTCTTTCTGACTTACTTCATTCTGTATGACAGTCTCTAGATCCATCGATGTCTCTACAAATGACCCAGTTTCATTCCTTTTTATGGCCGAGTAATACTCCATTTTATATATGTACCCCATCTATATCCATTCATCTGTCTGTGGGCATTTAGTTTGCTTCCATTACCTGGCTATTGTAAATAGTGCTGCAATGAACATTGTGGTGAATGTGCCTTTTTGATTTATGGTTTTCTTTGGGTATATGCCCAGAAGTGGGTTTGCTGGATCAGATGGTAATTCTATTTCTAGATTTTTTAAGGAAACTCCATAGTGTTGTTCATAGTGACTGTATCAATTTACATTCCCAGCAATAGTGGAAGAGGGCTCCTTTTGTCCACACCCTCCCCAGAATTTGTTGTTTTTAGATTTTCTGATGATGCCAATTCTAACAGGTGTGAGGTGATACCTCATTGTAGTTTTGATTTGCATTTCTCTAATAATTAGTGCTGTTGAGGTGCTTTTCATGTGCGTCTTGACCATCTCTGTGTCTTCTTTAAAGAAACGTCTCTTTAGATCTTCTGCCCATTTTTGTATTGGGTTGTTTGTTTTTTTTTTAATATTAAGCTGCATGAGCTGTTTATATATATTGGAGATTAAACCTTTGTCCATTGATTCGTTTGCTACTATTTTCGCCCCTTCTGAGGGATGCCTTTTTCCTTTCCGGTTTTTTTAACCAAAAAAGAAAGAAAGAAAAAGAAGTAGAAAACTAATGTGCGTAAAATTTGCCTTTTGAAACGATCGTTTTGAAATATGGACGTCCTTTGAATTTTTTGGTCGATATGTGACCCCAGGATTTGTTTTCAGGGAAGGTGTCATTTACAGGCCTGCAATGATTTTGAATATCAACTGACCATTAGCGCTGGGATTAAAGCTGCTGTTGTGTGAAACGGCCACAAGGTGGCAGCAGTTCTCCCTTACCAATTCTGGTTACTAGGGCAACAGAGCCTCAATGGAAATCGTGTTCTAGATTGGAATTTAGAATGGAATGTGCCAGGAGAAAGCCCCTCAAGTTTGTCTCCCTACTTCTGGTTCGTGTTTTTAATTTAATTTTTATTTTTTATTACAGCAAGTTTGATTACAATGTTTGGCTTGTTGTAGGTGTGGAAGATGTGGTTCTTTTACACATATACAGATGTCTGTTTTTCCTGGGATTCTTTTCCCATGTACGTTATGACAGAATGTTGAGTAGTCTTTTGGTATTCCGTAGGTCTTTGGTGATTATATGTGTCACCTGTGTTTGTATAAGTCTGTTAACCCCGATATCATAATGAAACCAATCCTCACACCTTTCCATGGGTGAACAATAAGTTTGTTTAATGAATCTCTGATTGCCCTTCTCGGTGGAAATATCTGCCCTGGTATCCATTTTTAGGTAACACCTATAAGTGATATGATATGATGTGTCTTTCACTTTCTGACTTACTATATGTCACGTGATTACCTCTAGACTCATCTACGGCGCTGCAAATGGCATTGTGTCCTTTTTTTCCTTGCCTTCTATTGTGACTTAGCGAGGTCCATTTTCAACAATGTGATTCCCTGCGGGTTGTGGATTAGCTGACGTGGGCAGCCTTATCCTGCTGGCCGGCCCTCCCCAGGTGTGCCTGGTTGAGGTCGATATAAACAGCGCTCCAGGCAGCAATAGCCCGTGAATCTGTGGCTGACTCCATATTCTCTGCCCCGTCAGCAGTCTCGGGGCTGTGCTGGTGGGAGGGAGTGAGGGGCCACAGCTTTGTTTGTGGCCCGGTGTGACTGGAGTTCTGCTGGCCTTTCTGCAGGAGTTGCCAGGCTGCCTCCTGTAAAGAAGAGGATGTGTCACCCATACCTTCCGCTGGAATTTCTCTCCGGACAGAGGTGAGGAAGGAAAAAAGCAGTGGGGGCCGGGACAGGTGCCGTATCTCAGGCAGGACAATGGAAAGCTTCCGGAAGAGCAGCGCCCGGGGCCAGGACCACCCTGGCTGGCCTGCAGGCACCAAGTTGGCCTGCGTGCTGTCGCTTGTGGTGCTCCACGGCCTTTCTTCTAGTCTTTCAAGCCCTTGTACATATTCAGGTGTTTTACCTGGGAAAGGTGGGAACAGTTCAGCAGCAGCTGGCCTGGGGCTCAGCTCACCTTTATTCAGAGATGCCTCGGCTCGGTCCCCCAGCTTTGCAATGAGGACGCTCCTTGTGTGGGGGGGGTGTTGCTGGCTGTATGGGAGATGACTCCCCACCTCTGACCATTTTCAGAATTGTTTACCACTGCAGCAAGTGCCCTGATAGGGTTTTCCACTATATAACTGGTGGTTTCAAGTTTTTCTTCTTTTATGGTTCAAGTTAGCTTTTATTCCTCTTTTATGTATTTATAGATATAAGCATGGAAATAATTCATTCCTATAAATACATCTGTGTGAAGGGAAGAACTTTTTCTGTTTTATTTTTAAATTTTATTTTTTATAATTTTGAAATTTAATTTTATTTACTTTTTTATACAGCAGGCTATTATTATTTATGTATTTTATGCATATACATTTATACAGGTCAATCTCAATCTCCCAACTCATCCCACCACCACCACCCCATGGCTTCCCACACTTGGTGTCCATACGTTTGTTCTCTACCTCTGTGTCTCTATTTCTTCCCTGCAAACCAGTTCATCTGTACCATTTTTTAGGTTCCACATATATGCATTAATATACAATATTTGTTTTCCTCTTTTTGACTTACTTCATTCTGTATGACAGTCTCTAGATCCATCGATGTCTCTACAAATGACCCAGTTTCATTCCTTTTTATGGCCGAGTAATATTCCATTTTATATATGTACCCCATCTATATCCATTCATCTGTCTGTGGGCATTTAGTTTGCTTCCATTACCTGGCTATTGTAAATAGTGCTGCAATGAACATTGTGGTGAATGTGCCTTTTTGATTTATGGTTTTCTTTGGGTATATGCCCAGAAGTGGGTTTGCTGGATCAGATGGTAATTCTATTTCTAGATTTTTTAAGGAAACTCCATAGTGTTGTTCATAGTGACTGTATCAATTTACATTCCCAGCAATAGTGGAAGAGGGCTCCTTTTGTCCACACCCTCCCCAGAATTTGTTGTTTTTAGATTTTCTGATCATGCCAATTCTAACAGGTGTGAGGTGATACCTCATTGTAGTTTTGATTTGCATTTCTCTAATAATTAGTGCTGTTGAGCAGCTTTTCATGTGCGTCTTGGCCATCTCTGTGTCTTCTTTAAAGAAACGTCTCTTTAGATCTTCTGCCCATTTTTGTATTGGGTTGTTTGTTTTTTTTAATATTAAGCTGCATGAGCTGTTTATATATATTGGAGATTAAACCTTTGTCCATAGATTCGTTTGCAACTATTTTCGCCCCTTCTGAGGGATGCCTTTTTCCTTTCCGGTTTTTTTAACCAAAAAAGAAAGAAAGAAAAAGAAGTAGAAAACTAATGTGCGTAAAATTTGCCTTTTGAAACGATCGTTTTGAAATATGGACGTCCTTTGAATTTTTTGGTCGATATGTGACCCCAGGATTTGTTTTCAGGGCAGGTGTCATTTACAGGCCTGCAATGATTTTGAATATCAACTGACCATTAGCGCTGGGATTAAAGCTGCTGTTGTGTGAAACGGCCACAAGGTGGCAGCAGTTCTCCCTTACCAATTCTGGTTACTAGGGCAACAGAGCCTCAATGGAAGTCGTGTTCTAGATTGGAATTTAGAATGGAATGTGCCAGGAGAAAGCCCCTCAAGTTTGTCTCCCTACTTCTGGTTCGTGTTTTTAATTTAATTTTTATTTTTTATTACAGCAAGTTTGATTACAATGTTTGGCTTGTTGTAGGTGTGGAAGATGTGGTTCTTTTACACATATACAGATGTCTGTTTTTCCTGGGATCCTTTCCCCATGTACGTTATGACAGAATGTTGAATAGTCTTTTGGTATTCCGTAGGTCTTTGGTGATTATATGTGTCACCTGTGTTTGTATAAGTCTGTTAACCCCGATATCGTAATGAAACCAATCCTCACACCTTTCCATGGGTGAACAATAAGTTTGTTTAATGAATCTCTGATTGCCCTTCTCGGTGGAAATATCTGCCCTGGTATCCATTTTTAGGTAACACCTATAAGTGATATGATATGATGTGTCTTTCACTTTCTGACTTACTATATGTCACGTGATTACCTCTAGACTCATCTACGGCGCTGCAAATGGCATTGTGTCCTTTTTTCCCTTGCCTTCTATTGTGACTTAGCGAGGTCCCTTTTCAACAATGTGATTCCCTGCGGGTTGTGGATTAGCTGACGTGGGCAGCCTTATCCTGCTGGCCGGCCCTCCCCAGGTGTGCCTGGTTGAGGTCGATATAAACAGCGCTCCAGGCAGCAATAGCCCGTGAATCTGTGGCTGACTCCATATTCTCTGCCCCGTCAGCAGTCTCGGGGCTGTGCTGGTGGGAGGGAGTGAGGGGCCACAGCTTTGTTTGTGGCCCGGTGTGACTGGAGTTCTGCTGGCCTTTCTGCAGGAGTTGCCAGGCTGCCTCCTGTAAAGAAGAGGATGTGTCACCCATACCTTCCGCTGGAATTTCTCTCCGGACAGAGGTGAGGAAGGAAAAAAGCAGTGGGGGCCGGGACAGGTGCCGTATCTCAGGCAGGACAATGGAAAGCTTCCGGAAGAGCAGCGCCCGGGGCCAGGACCACCCTGGCTGGCCTGCAGGCACCAAGTTGGCCTGCGTGCTGTCGCTTGTGGGGCTCCACGGCCTTTCTTCTAGTCTTTCAAGCCCTTGTACATATTCAGGTGTTTTACCTGGGAAAGGTGGGAACAGTTCAGCAGCAGCTGGCCTGGGGCTCAGCTCACCTTTATTCAGAGATGCCTCGGCTCGGTCCCCCAGCTTTGCAATGAGGACGCTCCTTGTGTGGGGGGTGTGTTGCTGGCTGTATGGGAGATGACTCCCCACCTCTGACCATTTTCAGAATTGTTTACCACTGCAGCAAGTGCCCTGATAGGGTTTTCCACTATATAACTGGTGGTTTCAAGTTTTTCTTCTTTTATGGTTCAAGTTAGCTTTTATTCCTCTTTTATGTATTTATAGATATAAGCATGGAAATAATTCATTCCTATAAATACATCTGTGTGAAGGGAAGAACTTTTTCTGTTTTATTTTTAAATTTTATTTTTTATAATTTTGAAATTTAATTTTATTTACTTTTTTATACAGCAGGCTATTATTATTTATGTATTTTATGCATATACATGTATACAGGTCAATCTCATTCTCCCAACTCATCCCACCACCACCACCCCATGGCTTCCCACACTTGGTGTCCATACGTTTGTTCTCTACCTCTGTGTCTCTATTTCTTCCCTGCAAACCAGTTCATCTGTACCATTTTTTAGGTTCCACATATATGCATTAATATACAATATTTGTTTTCCTCTTTTTGACTTACTTCATTCTGTATGACAGTCTCTAGATCCATCGATGTCTCTACAAATGACCCAGTTTCATTTCTTTTTATGGCCGTGTAATATTCCATTTTATATATGTACCCCATCTATATCCATTCATCTGTCTGTGGGCATTTAGTTTGCTTCCATTACCTGGCTATTGTAAATAGTGCTGCAATGAACATTGTGGTGAATGTGCCTTTTTGATTTATGGTTTTCTTTGGGTATATGCCCAGAAGTGGGTTTGCTGGATCAGATGGTAATTCTATTTCTAGATTTTTTAAGGAAACTCCATAGTGTTGTTCATAGTGACTGTATCAATTTACATTCCCAGCAATAGTGGAAGAGGGCTCCTTTTGTCCACACCCTCCCCAGAATTTGTTGTTTTTAGATTTTCTGATGATGCCAATTCTAAGAGGTGTGAGGTGATACCTCATTGTAGTTTTGATTTGCATTTCTCTAATAATTAGTGCTGTTGAGCAGCTTTTCATGTGCGTCTTGGCCATGTCTGTGTCTTCTTTAAAGAAACGTCTCTTTAGATCTTCTGCCCATTTTTGTATTGGGTTGTTTGTTTTTTTTAATATTAAGCTGCATGAGCTGTTTATATATATTGGAGATTAAACCTTTGTCCATTGATTCGTTTGCAACTATTTTCGCCCCTTCTGAGGGATGCCTTTTTCCTTTCCGGTTTTCTTAACCAAAAAAGAAAGAAAGAAAAAGAAGTAGAAAACTAATGTGCGTAAAATTTGCCTTTTGAAACGATCGTTTTGAAATATGGACGTCCTTTGAATTTTTTGGTCGATATGTGACCCCAGGATTTGTTTTCAGGGCAGGTGTCATTTACAGGCCTGCAATGATTTTGAATATCAACTGACCATTAGCGCTGGGATTAAAGCTGCTGTTGTGTGAAACGGCCACAAGGTGGCAGCAGTTCTCCCTTACCAATTCTGGTTACTAGGGCAACAGAGCCTCAATGGAAGTCGTGTTCTAGATTGGAATTTAGAAAGGAATGTGCCAGGAGAAAGCCCCTCAAGTTTGTCTCCCTAATTCTGGTTCGTGTTTTTAATTTAATTTTTATTTTTTATTACAGCAAGTTTGATTACAATGTTTGGCTTGTTGTAGGTGTGGAAGATGTGGTTCTTTTACACATATACAGATGTCTGTTTTTCCTGGTATCCTTTTCCCATGTACGTTATGACAGAATGTTGAGTAGTCTTTTGGTATTCCGTAGGGCTTTGGTGATTATATGTGTCACCTGTGTTTGTATAAGTCTGTTAACCCCGATATCGTAATGAAACCAATCCTCACACCTTTCCATGGGTGAACCATAAGTTTGTTTAATGAATCTCTGATTGCCCTTCTCGGTGGAAATATCTGCCCTGGTATCCATTTTTAGGTAACACCTATAAGTGATATGATATGATGTGTCTTTCACTTTCTGACTTACTATATGTCACGTGATTACCTCTAGACTCATCTACGGCGCTGCAAATGGCATTGTGTCCTTTTTTCCCTTGCCTTCTATTGTGACTTAGCGAGGTCCCTTTTCAACAATGTGATTCCCTGCGGGTTGTGGATTAGCTGACGTGGGCAGCCTTATCCTGCCGGCCGGCCCTCCCCAGGTGTGCCTGGTTGAGGTCGATATAAACAGCGCTCCAGGCAGCAATAGCCCGTGAATCTGTGGCTGACTCCATATTCTCTGCCCCGTCAGCAGTCTCGGGGCTGTGCTGGTGGGAGGGAGTGAGGGGCCACAGCTTTGTTTGTGGCCCGGTGTGACTGGAGTTCTGCTGGCCTTTCTGCAGGAGTGGCCAGGCTGCCTCCTGTAAAGAAGAGGATGTGTCACCCATACCTTCCGCTGGAATTTCTCTCCGGACAGAGGTGAGGAAGGAAAAAAGCAGTGGGGGCCGGGACAGGTGCCGTATCTCAGGCAGGACAATGGAAAGCTTCCGGAAGAGCAGCGCCCGGGGCCAGGACCACCCTGGCTGGCCTGCAGGCACCAAGTTGGCCTGCGTGCTGTCGCTTGTGGGGCTCCACGGCCTTTCTTCTAGTCTTTCAAGCCCTTGTACATATTCAGGTGTTTTACCTGGGAAAGGTGGGAACAGTTCAGCAGCAGCTGGCCTGGGGCTCAGCTCACCTTTATTCAGAGATGCCTCGGCTCGGTCCCCCAGCTTTGCAATGAGGACGCTCCTTGTGTGGGGGGTGTGTTGCTGGCTGTATGGGAGATGATTCCCCACCTCTGACCATTTTCAGAATTGTTTACCACTGCAGCAAGTGCCCTGATAGGGTTTTCCACTATATAACTGGTGGTTTCAAGTTTTTCTTCTTTTATGGTTCAAGTTAGCTTTTATTCCTCTTTTATGTATTTATAGATATAAGCATGGAAATAATTCATTCCTATAAATACATCTGTGTGAAGGGAAGAACTTTTTCTGTTTTATTTTTAAATTTTATTTTTTATAATTTTGAAATTTAATTTTATTTACTTTTTTATACAGCAGGCTATTATTATTTATGTATTTTATGCATATACATGTATACAGGTCAATCTCATTCTCCCAACTCATCCCACCACCACCACCCCATGGCTTCCCACACTTGGTGTCCATACGTTTGTTCTCTACCTCTGTGTCTCTATTTCTTCCCTGCAAACCAGTTCATCTGTACCATTTTTTAGGTTCCACATATATGCATTAATATACAATATTTGTTTTCCTCTTTTTGACTTACTTCATTCTGTATGACAGTCTCTAGATCCATCGATGTCTCTACAAATGACCCAGTTTCATTTCTTTTTATGGCCGTGTAATATTCCATTTTATATATGTACCCCATCTATATCCATTCATCTGTCTGTGGGCATTTAGTTTGCTTCCATTACCTGGCTATTGTAAATAGTGCTGCAATGAACATTGTGGTGAATGTGCCTTTTTGATTTATGGTTTTCTTTGGGTATATGCCCAGAAGTGGGTTTGCTGGATCAGATGGTAATTCTATTTCTAGATTTTTTAAGGAAACTCCATAGTGTTGTTCATAGTGACTGTATCAATTTACATTCCCAGCAATAGTGGAAGAGGGCTCCTTTTGTCCACACCCTCCCCAGAATTTGTTGTTTTTAGATTTTCTGATGATGCCAATTCTAAGAGGTGTGAGGTGATACCTCATTGTAGTTTTGATTTGCATTTCTCTAATAATTAGTGCTGTTGAGCAGCTTTTCATGTGCGTCTTGGCCATGTCTGTGTCTTCTTTAAAGAAACGTCTCTTTAGATCTTCTGCCCATTTTTGTATTGGGTTGTTTGTTTTTTTTAATATTAAGCTGCATGAGCTGTTTATATATATTGGAGATTAAACCTTTGTCCATTGATTCGTTTGCAACTATTTTCGCCCCTTCTGAGGGATGCCTTTTTCCTTTCCGGTTTTCTTAACCAAAAAAGAAAGAAAGAAAAAGAAGTAGAAAACTAATGTGCGTAAAATTTGCCTTTTGAAACGATCGTTTTGAAATATGGACGTCCTTTGAATTTTTTGGTCGATATGTGACCCCAGGATTTGTTTTCAGGGCAGGTGTCATTTACAGGCCTGCAATGATTTTGAATATCAACTGACCATTAGCGCTGGGATTAAAGCTGCTGTTGTGTGAAACGGCCACAAGGTGGCAGCAGTTCTCCCTTACCAATTCTGGTTACTAGGGCAACAGAGCCTCAATGGAAGTCGTGTTCTAGATTGGAATTTAGAAAGGAATGTGCCAGGAGAAAGCCCCTCAAGTTTGTCTCCCTACTTCTGGTTCGTGTTTTTAATTTAATTTTTATTTTTTATTACAGCAAGTTTGATTACAATGTTTGGCTTGTTGTAGGGGTGGAAGATGTGGTTCTTTTACACATATACAGATGTCTGTTTTTCCTGGTATCCTTTTCCCATGTACGTTATGACAGAATGTTGAGTAGTCTTTTGGTATTCCGTAGGTCTTTGGTGATTATATGTGTCACCTGTGTTTGTATAAGACTGTTAACCCCGATATCGTAATGAAACCAATCCTCACACCTTTCCATGGGTGAACCATAAGTTTGTTTAATGAATCTCTGATTGCCCTTCTCGGTGGAAATATCTGCCCTGGTATCCATTTTTAGGTAACACCTATAAGTGATATGATATGATGTGTCTTTCACTTTCTGACTTACTATATGTCACGTGATTACCTCTAGACTCATCTACGGCGCTGCAAATGGCATTGTGTCCTTTTTTCCCTTGCCTTCTATTGTGACTTAGCGAGGTCCCTTTTCAACAATGTGATTCCCTGCGGGTTGTGGATTAGCTGACGTGGGCAGCCTTATCCTGCCGGCCGGCCCTCCCCAGGTGTGCCTGGTTGAGGTCGATATAAACAGCGCTCCAGGCAGCAATAGCCCGTGAATCTGTGGCTGACTCCATATTCTCTGCCCCGTCAGCAGTCTCGGGGCTGTGCTGGTGGGAGGGAGTGAGGGGCCACAGCTTTGTTTGTGGCCCGGTGTGACTGGAGTTCTGCTTGCCTTTCTGCAGGAGTTGCCAGGCTGCCTCCTGTAAAGAAGAGGATGTGTCACCCATACCTTCCGCTGGAATTTCTCTCCGGACAGAGGTGAGGAAGGAAAAAAGCAGTGGGGGCCGGGACAGGTGCCGTATCTCAGGCAGGACAATGGAAAGCTTCCGGAAGAGCAGCGCCCAGGGCCAGGACCACCCTGGCTGGCCTGCAGGCACCAAGTTGGCCTGCGTGCTGTCGCTTGTGGGGCTCCACGGCCTTTCTTCTAGTCTTTCAAGCCCTTGTACATATTCAGGTGTTTTACCTGGGAAAGGTGGGAACAGTTCAGCAGCAGCTGGCCTGGGGCTCAGCTCACCTTTATTCAGAGATGCCTCGGCTCGGTCCCCCAGCTTTGCAATGAGGACGCTCCTTGTGTGGGGGGTGTGTTGCTGGCTGTATGGGAGATGATTCCCCACCTCTGACCATTTTCAGAATTGTTTACCACTGCAGCAAGTGCCCTGATAGGGTTTTCCACTATATAACTGGTGGTTTCAAGTTTTTCTTCTTTTATGGTTCAAGTTAGCTTTTATTCCTCTTTTATGTATTTATAGATATAAGCATGGAAATAATTCATTCCTATAAATTCATCTGTGTGAAGGGAAGAACTTTTTCTGTTTTATTTTTAAATTTTATTTTTTATAATTTTGAAATTTAATTTTATTTACTTTTTTATACAGCAGGCTATTATTATTTATGTATTTTATGCATATACATGTATACAGGTCAATCTCATTCTCCCAACTCATCCCACCACCACCACCCCATGGCTTCCCACACTTGGTGTCCATACGTTTGTTCTCTACCCCTGTGTCTCTATTTCTTCCCTGCAAACCAGTTCATCTGTACCATTTTTTAGGTTCCACATATATGCATTAATATACAATATTTGTTTTCCTCTTTTTGACTTACTTCATTCTGTATGACAGTCTCTAGATCCATCGATGTCTCTACAAATGACCCAGTTTCATTCCTTTTTATGGCCGAGTAATATTCCATTTTATATATGTACCCCATCTATATCCATTCATCTGTCTGTGGGCATTTAGTTTGCTTCCATTACCTGGCTATTGTAAATAGTGCTGCAATGAACATTGTGGTGAATGTGCCTTTTTGATTTATGGTTTTCTTTGGGTATATGCCCAGAAGTGGGTTTGCTGGATCAGATGGTAATTCTATTTCTAGATTTTTTAAGGAAACTCCATAGTGTTGTTCATTGTGACTGTATCAATTTACATTCCCAGCAATAGTGGAAGAGGGCTCCTTTTGTCCACACCCTCCCCAGAATTTGTTGTTTTTAGATTTTCTGATGATGCCAATTCTAACAGGTGTGAGGTGATACCTCATTGTAGTTTTGATTTGCATTTCTCTAATAATTAGTGCTGTTGAGCAGCTTTTCATGTGCGTCTTGGCCATGTCTGTGTCTTCTTTAAAGAAACGTCTCTTTAGATCTTCTGTCCATTTTTGTATTGGGTTTTTTGTTTTTTTTAATATTAAGCTGCATGAGTTGTTTATATATATTGGAGATTAAACCTTTGTCCATTGATTCGTTTGCAACTATTTTCGCCCCTTCTGAGGGATGCCTTTTTCCTTTACGGTTTTTTTAACCAAAAAAGAAAGAAAGAAAAAGAAGTAGAAAACTAATGTGCGTAAAATTTGCCTTTTGAAACGATCGTTTTGAAATATGGACGTCCTTTGAATTTTTTGGTCGATATGTGACCCCAGGATTTGTTTTCAGGGCAGGTGTCATTTACAGGCCTGCAATGATTTTGAATATCAACTGACCATTAGCGCTGGGATTAAAGCTGCTGTTGTGTGAAACGGCCACAAGGTGGCAGCAGTTCTCCCTTACCAATTCTGGTTACTAGGGCAACAGAGCCTCAATGGAAGTCGTGTTCTAGATTGGAATTTAGAATGGAATGTGCCAGGAGAAAGCCCCTCAAGTTTGTCTCCCTACTTCTGGTTCGTGTTTTTAATTTAATTTTTATTTTTTATTACAGCAAGTTTGATTACAATGTTTGGCTTGTTGTAGGTGTGGAAGATGTGGTTCTTTTACACATATACAGATGTCTGTTTTTCCTGGGATCCTTTTCCCATGTACGTTATGACAGAATGTTGAGTAGTCTTTTGGTATTCCGTAGGTCTTTGGTGATTATATGTGTCACCTGTGTTTGTATAAGTCTGTTAACCCCGATATCATAATGAAACCAATCCTCACACCTTTCCATGGGTGAACAATAAGTTTGTTTAATGAATCTCTGATTGCCCTTCTCGGTGGAAATATCTGCCCTGGTATCCATTTTTAGGTAACACCTATAAGTGATATGATATGATGTGTCTTTCACTTTCTGACTTACTATATGTCACGTGATTACCTCTAGACTCATCTACGGCGCTGCAAATGGCATTGTGTCCTTTTTTCCCTTGCCTTCTATTGTGACTTAGCGAGGTCCCTTTTCAACAATGTGATTCCCTGCGGGTTGTGGATTAGCTGACGTGGGCAGCCTTATCCTGCCGGCCGGCCCTCCCCAGGTGTGCCTGGTTGAGGTCGATATAAACAGCGCTCCAGGCAGCAATAGCCCGTGAATCTGTGGCTGACTCCATATTCTCTGCCCCGTCAGCAGTCTCGGGGCTGTGCTGGTGGGAGGGAGTGAGGGGCCACAGCTTTGTTTGTGGCCCGGTGTGACTGGAGTTCTGCTGGCCTTTCTGCAGGAGTTGCCAGGCTGCCTCCTGTAAAGAAGAGGATGTGTCACCCATTCCTTCCGCTGGAATTTCTCTCCGGACAGAGTTGAGGAAGGAAAAAAGCAGTGGGGGCCGGGACAGGTGCCGTATCTCAGGCAGGACAATGGAAAGCTTCCAGAAGAGCAGCGCCTGGGGCCAGGACCACCCTGGCTGGCCTGCAGGCACCATGTTCGCCTGCGTGCTGTCGCTTGTGGGGCTCCACGGCCTTTCTTCTAGTCTTTCAAGCCCTTGTACATATTCAGGTGTTTTACCTGGGAAAGGTGGGAACAGTTCAGTAGCAGCTGGCCTGGGGCTCAGCTCACCTTTATTCAGAGATGCCTCGGCTCGGTCCCCCAGCTTTGCAATGAGGACGCTCCTTGTGTGGGGGGTGTGTTGCTGGCTGTATGGGAGATAATTCCGCACCTCTGACCATTTTCAGAATTGTTTACCACTGCAGCAAGTGCCCTGATAGGGTTTTCCACTATATAACTGGTGGTTTCAAGTTTTTCTTCTTTTATGGTTCAAGTTAGCTTTTATTCCTCTTTTATGTATTTATAGATATAAGCATGGAAATAATTCATTCCTATAAATACATCTGTGTGAAGGGAAGAACTTTTTCTGTTTTATTTTTAAATTTTATATTTTATAATTTTGAAATTTAATTTTATTTACTTTTTTATACAGCAGGCTATTATTATTTATGTATTTTATGCATATACATGTATACAGGTCAATCTCATTCTCCCAACTCATCCCACCACCACCACCCCATGGCTTCCCACACTTGGTGTCCATACGTTTGTTCTCTACCCCTGTGTCTCTATTTCTTCCCTGCAAACCAGTTCATCTGTACCATTTTTTAGGTTCCACATATATGCATTAATATACAATATTTGTTTTCCTCTTTTTGACTTACTTCATTCTGTATGACAGTCTCTAGATCCATCGATGTCTCTACAAATGACCCAGTTTCGTTTCTTTTTATGGCCGTGTAATATTCCATTTTATATATGTACCCCATCTATATCCATTCATCTGTCTGTGGGCATTTAGTTTGCTTCCATTACCTGGCTATTGTAAATAGTGCCTCAATGAACATTGTGGTGAATGTGCCTTTTTGATTTATGGTTTTCTTTGGGTATATGCCCAGAAGTGGGTTTGCTGGATCAGATGGTAATTCTATTTCTATATATTTAAGGAAACTCCATAGTGTTGTTCATAGTGACTGTATCAATTTACATTCCCAGCAATAGTGGAAGAGGGCTCCTTTTGTCCACACCCTCCCCAGAATTTGTTGTTTTTAGATTTTCTGATGATGCCAATTCTAACAGGTGTGAGGTGATACCTCATTGTAGTTTTGATTTGCATTTCTCTAATAATTAGTGCTGTTGAGCAGCTTTTCATGTGCGTCTTGGCCATGTCTGTGTCTTCTTTAAAGAAACGTCTCTTTAGATCTTCTGCCCATTTTTGTATTGGGTTGTTTGTTTTTTTTAATATTAAGCTGCATGAGCTGTTTATATATATTGGAGATTAAACCTTTGTCCATTGATTCGTTTGCAACTATTTTCGCCCCTTCTGAGGGATGCCTTTTTCCTTTCCGGTTTTCTTAACCAAAAAAGAAAGAAAGAAAAAGAAGTAGAAAACTAATGTGCGTAAAATTTGCCTTTTGAAACGATCGTTTTGAAATATGGACGTCCTTTGAATTTTTTGGTCGATATGTGACCCCAGGATTTGTTTTCAGGGCAGGTGTCATTTACAGGCCTGCAATGATTTTGAATATCAACTGACCATTAGCGCTGGGATTAAAGCTGCTGTTGTGTGAAACGGCCACAAGGTGGCAGCAGTTCTCCCTTACCAATTCTGGTTACTAGGGCAACAGAGCCTCAATGGAAGTCGTGTTCTAGATTGGAATTTAGAATGGAATGTGCCAGGAGAAAGCCCCTCAAGTTTGTCTCCCTACTTCTGGTTCGTGTTTTTAATTTAATTTTTATTTTTTATTACAGCAAGTTTGATTACAATGTTTGGCTTGTTGTAGGTGTGGAAGATGTGGTTCTTTTACACATATACAGATGTCTGTTTTTCCTGGGATCCTTTTCCCATGTACGTTATGACAGAATGTTGAGTAGTCTTTTGGTATTCCGTAGGTCTTTGGTGATTATATGTGTCACCTGTGTTTGTATAAGTCTGTTAACCCCGATATCGTAATGAAACCAATCCTCACACCTTTCCATGGGTGAACAATAAGTTTGTTTAATGAATCTCTGATTGCCCTTCTCGGTGGAAATATCTGCCCTGGTATCCATTTTTAGGTAACACCTATAAGTGATATGATATGATGTGTCTTTCACTTTCTGACTTACTATATGTCACGTGATTACCTCTAGACACATCTACGGCGCTGCAAATGGCATTGTGTCCTTTTTTCCCTTGCCTTCGATTGTGACTTAGCGAGGTCCCTTTTCAACAATGTGATTCCCAGCGGGTTGTGGATTAGCTGACGTGGGCAGCCTTATCCTGCTGGCCGGCCCTCCCCAGGTGTGCCTGGTTGAGGTCGATATAAACAGCGCTCCAGGCAGCAATAGCCCGTGAATCTGTGGCTGACTCCATATTCTCTGCCCCGTCAGCAGTCTCGGGGCTGTGCTGGTGGGAGGGAGTGAGGGGCCACAGCTTTGTTTGTGGCCCGGTGTGACTGGAGTTCTGCTGGCCTTTCTGCAGGAGTTGCCAGGCTGCCTCCTGTAAAGAAGAGGATGTGTCACCCATACCTTCCGCTGGAATTTCTCTCCGGACAGAGGTGAGGATGGAAAAAAGCAGTGGGGGCCGAGACAGGTGGGGTATCTCAGGCAGGACAATAGAAAGCTTGTGGAAGAGCAGCGCCCGTGGCCAGGACCACCCAGGCTGGCCTGCATGCACCAAGTTGGCCTGCGTGTTGTCGCTGGTGTGGCTCCACGGCCCTTCCTCTAGTCTTTCAAGCCCTTGTACATATTCAGGTGTTTTACCTGGGAAGGGTGGGAACAGTTCAGCAGCAGCTGGCCTGGGGCTCAGCTCACATTTATTCAGAGATGCCTCAGCTCGGTCTCCCAGCTTTGCAAAGAGGACGCTCCTTGTGTGGGGTGTGGGTTGCTGGCTGTATGGGAGATTATTCCCCACCTCTGACCAATTTCAGAATTGTTTACCTTTGGAGCAAGTGCCCTGATAGGGTTTTCCTCTGTATAGCTGGTGGGTTCAGGTTTTTCTTCTTTTATGGTTCAATTTAGCTTTTATTCCTCTTTTATGTATTTATAGATATAAGCATGGAAATAATTCATTCCTATAAATACATCTGTGTGACGGGAAGAACTTTTTTCTGTTTTATTTTTAAATTTTATTTTTTATAATTTTGAAATTTA